>NC_091864.1:8524848-8827878 GCF_019399895.1 Cardiocondyla obscurior
AGCCTACGTTACGTTAATTAATTGCAGAGACGCGAAAGAGACGAGCAGACAGACGCGAATTAATTAACGGAAGCATCCATTGAGACTCATATAATTAGCGTCGCCGAGCCGTGGAATCATCGTGGTACGACGCGTGGTTTCCGGCATTTTTTTTTTTTTCCTTTTTTCATCGTGCTATTTTTCAATTTTTTTACGTCGCGCATGTATTATTTTAGAACGATCGGAAAGCAAAGAGAAAAAGAACGCTAAGCGATCGCCGAACAATCCGTGATGATAAAAACTTTTATCCTGCCATTTACGCTTCGCTGAAACGAATGTTATTGCGTATTCGTGATAGAGTACAAATCCTACGCTTTTCCTGTCGTATAAATTTGAAAGAAATACTCCGTCTTTTTGTGAATTTCCTTAACCGTTTGGGAAAAATGTCACGATGATCAACGCGTATCCGCCTTCTCCCATTTTATTTAATTGCAATTTATAATTTATAATCACGAGACTTAAAATGATAATATGATTTTTTAAAAGATAATTTAAATGAGCAAATTTTATTACGACAAATACCTTTATTTTTCAGGATTATTTTTCGTACTTCATGTTTTCACGGTGGAAATACAAAAGTACCGTCGGAATACGTGTAAAGGGAACGAGAAAAATCAGACTCAAATAAATCAATAAAACGTTTCCTTTACAGAAACTAGCTTTTTTTAGAAAAGCAAAGATATGGTTAAAAAAAGAAATTATTGAAATAAATAAATAATTGCAAATCACTGCGTATATACGTTATTTTTTAATTGATGAGTTTTTAATAATTTATGTCGGTGACGACGAAGTATTATGCGTACTTAAGTCAGAGAATAGCGACCATTCTTATTCGCGAAAAAAAAAAAAAAAAAAGAAAGAAACGGGAAGCAATCATAAATTGCCACTCGTGGATATGCGATCGTTTCACTTGCGACTGTACATTCATCATACTATTAAACTTTCGAGAAAGTTTTCCCACCGGTGACCTACTATATACGAGCCTTGAATTCCATTCGCATAAGGATTAAGTCTGGACACATTCCGCGCAGGGTGCATAATAATTTAACGTGATGTCCATTATCCTGTTACTTCGATTGCCTTGGAACATTATTACGCATTATCTGCATCTACCGAACGATTGTCTTGCAAAGATGCTACGGGAGCATTCAAAAACATTCGCATTTTTTGACTTCTAATTTTATTTATGTCTTTTATAAATATTACTAAAAGAAACTATGCGTGTGCTACGCGCGCGCTATTTTTTTAAAAACCCCAATTGCAAACTACGAAAAAAAAATCATGCGACTTACCGATCTGCATGAGCTTCAGCGGAGTTGTAGAGTTTTGTCAGTTACTGTAACATAAAAAAGAAAATATTAATGTAGACATGTTAGTTAGTTAATAAGATTAACAAAAAAAAGTAAAGGTTTTCTTTTAATAAAGATTTTATTAAAGAAATTAATGCTTACTTAAAAGTTAATATTAGCGATATATTCTTTAACATTTTTTAATAATATATTTATAGTTTTTATTTATGTTACCTACGACGTTACTTTAATTTTAAAATTATATTTACAGATTCATGGTGCTGCTATTTCGTAATCAACCAGAGATAATTTAGATATGGATGGTAATGCTATTTAATGATTAGATAATGCAATTATTTTCCAAATTTATACTAATTGCGCATTAACAAATTTTATAATTATTTGATAGATTGCGATATATCGGGAATAGACAATTTAGGATGCGATGACTTCCAACCAGAGGTAAGTTAAAAGTATAAGTAATAATTCTATTAAAAGATAAATATATATGTATAATATGAATGCAATATTGATTTATAAAAGTAATATTTTATACATATATTGTACATATAAAAAGTAAATGTAAAGAAATTTCACGTGAAATTTTCGGCATGATCGAGTTTGAAATAATTGAATTTCGAACGATAACCGTGTTGTTATAAGAGTAATTTAAATGCTTGCGAAATCCGAGGAAGCAAGATAAATCTGATTTATCACGATTTTGCCTTCTCGTCCCGGTATTTTCAACCCTCAATTATTTTTTAGAAATATAAAATTGACAGAAGCAACCGTACGTTCATCAATATTAAATACAACTAATCGCGGTTGCATGGCAATGCATAAATAAATATCTGAAATGTTATACAGCCTCGCTAATAATGTAAAGAACTTTTTCCCCCCGAGTAGTTAATAAAACTCGTTGAGCTTTTTTTCATTTTTAATATTGCATTAAAAAACGTTACTAGACCTGGTCTTGCGTGCATCTCTCTTTAATAAACTCGAACTTCATTTTAATCCTATGGACGATAAGGCAGGAGTTTGCCACCATATCCTATCGCACGGTGTCTCGAAAGAATAAACAACTGCCGTAACCCCCGGCGCGTTTTACCTGGCCCTACGGTGTTTGTGAAAATTTGCATCCGCATACTCTAGAAATTTGCATAAGTATATGTAAGGCGGGGCTGTTGGTAGCTTCGAGATACTGTCATACTTTTCCTCGAACAGATAATATAATAACATATATCGGTATTAAAAGAAAAAAAAAATTGAACTGTTCGCTAGGAGCTTACATTTTTCTTATTTTTTGTATTATATCCTGCGCTTTTATAAAGGTATTTAATATAAGTATAAATAAATGATACTTATAATTAAAGAAATTAATCCTTTAGCACCTGCCGTGACTTCGGTGATTCTCGACGAAAATGCGCAATAATATTTGGATTTTTCCCTCGCACTAAATCGAGCCCGGTGTGTTTTCACGGCGAAATTACCTCCGTTTAATTTGCGTTCGTACGTGCGTCGATATTATTTCCGCAGCTGGCTTCCCTGCGGATTGATTGACCCTGGAATAGTCACTCTTTGCAATTCCGGTTAACGCGACTGACGCCCGCGGAGTTTTTCAATTCAACGGCTAATTACGCAAATAAATCTTGTAAAGCGAGATAAAAGTTCCAGGATCGTGTATTTATTTATCGTGCGTGTTTCACGCACGCATTTTCGTCGCAGATATCATTGGTGCAACAGTTGTAAATGGAAGCTAAAAGCAGAATGGACCGTTTTTTTCGATCGCTTCTTTCTTCCATTAGAAAGTCGGACGAGACTCTTGAATGGTGCGGACCGCAGAGCGAACATCCGGTTTCGCTTTTCGTTTCCATTGTAGCGCCTTATTTTTTGGTAACGTCGCTCGCATAAGCAGTAAAATGCTCCCGAACTCTTTAAGCGCGAAAAAATGAGCCAAAAACACGATTGCGCTGCAATTATGAGAAGTAATGTCGTGATGGAAACGTCGAAGAAAAATAATAGGCAGGGAGAAGATAGATCGGAAGTCACGGCGTATATCGACATTGTTGTTTAAATGTGAAAGATATATTACAAAAGATTTAATGCATTTAATACAACATGCATATTTATTTAAAATTAAATAATTTTGTTTAAACAGAATAATTAAATCTTTTTCATCAAACGTAGAAATTGCAGGAAAATATATATTTACCTAATTTAGACAAAACTTTTCCTTCAGTTTATAGGATATGCAAATTGCAAATCTTTTCTGAAAAGCTTTTCCTTTTTACATGGAAAAAGCGCGCGCGGGCGCCAAATATTACATCAATAATAAACGGAAACGTACGAATCCGCATGTGAGTTTGCCTACGTTTTTCCGCTCCAAAACGACGCGGCGTTTTCCAGCCAAAAGTAAAAACGAAGAAACTCGAAATGGCAAACGGCGCGCTTTATGTCGCCACAAAACGGCCTACCCCCGGCTCGCTTCCCGCTGGAGACCCTCGCCAGCGGAGGGAAGAAAACGTGTGTCGGCATAAAGGAACGGACGGAGTATCGAACGTGACGGTAGACGCGCACAAAGCTCTTTGGAGACACTCGTTTTCATTTCGTGTAGGAAAAGAGTGCGAGGAAAGAAAGAAAAAACGGCCGCGAAGGTACATTTTCTTTATATACGCGATCGTAGAAATCGCCCGTCCCGGTCTTCGCGAGTTTCTCACCCCCTCGCGCCGAGAAGGCCGGGAAGTCAAGACATAATATCAATTTAACGTCATGTCAACTAAATTCTGGAAAAGAGATAAGACGTAAATTTGTCGTACATTGATATTACTTTGGCTTCCCGTTCGCCAGTCGACCGGCGGATCATCGTTGCGCAAGAAATATTTTCCGCCCCGTACAAAAGATCGATAAGGGTAATCGACTACGAGCCAGTCACTTTCCGGATGCTCGAACGGGCGCGGCAAATTATTCGTGGATTTTCCAGTCGGCGGGATTTGTGCCGTGACTCGCGCTCGTTCGAGGGGATTAAAAGAGATCGCGATGCGCGCATCAAGAGGCGCGAGCACGAGCGACTTACGCGCGCACGAAACGCGGGCGAGGGAGAAGCGGGATGCGATAAGATTCTAAACGTCGAGATCAAGGTTGCAATTATCTCTCTTGTTTATTAGCTCATATTTCTCGCTGCAACCGGCGCTTCCTGAACGGTAAATTGTAAAATTGCCAAAAACTCCTTTCGCGACGTTTGTCGTCGAAAATCACCCACGTCCTCGAGTGTTTTCAGTCGACATGAAGCTGTTGTTCATCTCACTGTCATAGGCGTCGCCTTTCATAAGAAAAAAAAATCGTTATTTTATTGTGATTTTATTGCAATTTTATTTTCCATAATTTTTATTTTCTCTTCGATAAAAGTTGCATATATCGTGGAGTAATCGAGAAAAATCAGAAACTGAAGCGTTGTTTTTTGACGAAAGACCCTTGCGGTCGTCGCTCGATATGAGAAGAGTGAACCGTAGATTGATATGAATTTCTTAAGAAAATCCGACGCCTATGGGACGACACGATCGTCGTAAGAGACGACGTCCGCTCGACAGCAACCGCGCTCTCGCAGGCGGAAGCCATGAATCTTTATTAAATCCACGAAATTTATGTCGAAGTGGTCGCGTGGATTGTGAAACGTGCGCCGCGATGGTCCCCGAAAGAGTATTTATTTTATCCCTCTTCATCCCCCGTGTCGCAGCGACACGCGCAATCTCAGTTTGCTCTCCGTGCGGTCGTTTACATTGTGCAATAAAATATGCCACTCCACGTGCGCACACCCGCACATGTATTGCACATAATTCGGTCTTCTTTTCCTTTTTTTTTCTTTTTTTAATTATTTATATTTTTTTTAATTAATTTTTATTTATTTATGTATTTTATGAGAAGGTATTAAAAAATTCTAGAGCTTGAAAATTATTGTGAATTTTTATAAACCACCCCCGTAGAAATTCTCGAATTGCATTGCCAAATAAATATTGAAAGTCACTTGTTTTGAGTGTCAAAAGCAAAAAAAGTAACCTTCAGCGTTTTTATACTCAAAATCGATGATCGTCGGTACTTATTTGACAGTATTAATTTTTATTTAATTAATTTATTTCAATTAATTTTATTTTCTACAATTATTCTCGCGCTGATCGCGAAACCATGTAATTTTGTCGCGCGAGATTTTCCTTGCCCGAAGAGCGCCGCGCCAGCCTCTTTAGGAGGGTGGATATTATCATAGTGATTTATTTCGATCTTCTCGCGCTTCTCGGCGTGCCGGCGTTATTGCCGCTATAAATTTAACTGCGCGTCCGCGGTGTTTGATATATCCGACCTGACCTACGCTTGTCTCTCAGGTGTTCTCTTCGCTCAAGCTTTCTCGAGACTCCGTCGTTTCCGTGACGATCTCGAAACCACCCCGGATCCGCCAGCCTCGCTCCTTCTCGCTTTTCCCTCGCGAATTTATAAATTACCTCTCTTCCGTGTATATTCCATCAATTTGCTATTAAAAATTAATTAATATTTATATTAGATTTTGGGCTTTAGCTTCCGGCGATATTTGTTATCGATGGAGATGCAATGTCGCGAGGTGGAGGAAGGATTTCTTATCGGGGACCAGTCGAGATTGATAACAAGCGTTCGCCAATTAGCGGAACCGTCGCGGGCAGGTGACGTCGAGCCCCGTGTGGGCACACGTCGGGTGCTGATTAGCTTCGAGCTCGAGTTTCGCGCGCGAGAAGCCGCGGCGTTATTACGCGAAGCGCATAAATTCACCGCCGGGCAAAGGGAGAGAAAGAGGGAGAGAGAGTCAATAAACTTGATCGCATTTAAATGACGGATGGAATCGGGTGGCTCGTACGTCTTGATGGCGAAGCAACAGCTTACTAAGGATGGTTTATGGTGGAGGAGAGCAGGCGGGAAGAGAAGTGGTACAGCGTAAGTCGGGGAGAAGAAAGAGGAGGAAGCGAAAGGGTGTGCGAGAGAAAAAGGGAGAGAGAGAAAGAGCTCGGGGTGGAAGGAAAGGAAAGGAGAAAGGTTACGTCTGTGATAAAGGCGCTGGTGGGTTGATAACGGAGGAACAGAGATAGAGGAAGGAAAGAGAAGAAAGAGCGCGAGAGATCGAGATGAGAGATCAAGAGGAGAGAGCGAGAGAAGCGAGGGAGATCGAGATGAGAGATCAAGCGGAGAGAGTCGGCGAAGTAAGAGAGAAAGAGTGGAGGGATAGAACGGAGGAAGAGGAAGAGTGGATGAGAGATGAGAGAGGGAAGGTTTGTCTATACCGCGCTCAAACTCAACGGGGAAAACTGCGAGAGCTTCAAGCGTGGGTGCGGACTTCAGTCGCGTGCGACGCGCGTTCTCAGTCACTACGTCGTGCTCCTCCGCTTTCGACGGCTTCGAACGGATGCTGAAAACGCGCGCGTGAAACCGAACGTTTGAACGCGATTTATAAAAATTTCTTTTCTTCGCAGTGCAACGGTGAACATTATCCGCGATAAGTTTTTTTTAATTCTTCGACGGGATTCGTCTGGCGCGTCGGTTCTGGTTCAGCAATTAATGCTGGGGAACGTTTTACTGTATACGTCTCTCAATCGCGCGGATCCGAAATCAACGTTTTTTTTTATTTTTTATTTTTTTTATTTTTTTTTTTTTTTAATATAAACAGATTCGCGAAAGTCCTCAGAGGAGTGGCAATAATTTCCGTTTAATGAAACAGGTCGTTGATATTTCAATGAGATACCTCGGTATTAAATGCTTATCGGATTCTTGCGACTGCTGCCGAAGACGGTTTAAGCCAAAAAAATGATTAGCGGCAGCTAGACGAAACACGTGGATTTTTGTCTCGTGAGAAATTACCGATAATTATGAGGGACAAATTCACGTTCAACGTGAGTATTCGCTAATTAATTTTTGCGCGTGAATTTTGTTTGCTTTATCTTTTTTTTTCTCAGCCGCAACTTCTGTCGCGATTTTCCAGAAGAACGAAGTTTCGCAGCTGCGGAAAAGAAAGGGCAGAAAATGCTCGGTTTACATTCGAATAATATTCGCGATCATTGCGGAAACGTGAAACAGAATTCGATTATCACTCGAAGTCGCGGATCACCGAGATTGCGGCGTGTTCTCTTCTATTTATTGTTAGAGCCAATCGAGGCCGAGTTTAATCTCGCCGTTTCTGCTCTGATCCTTATTTCGCGTATCGCGCTTTGTAGAATCGCGAATGTCGGGATGTGATATGCAACGGCGTTATTTGCATTCCAAAATGACGCCGATAAATTCCCACCGATGTGATTTACAGTCGGGGGTGCCGGACATGCATGAGACCCTGTCCAGCTTCCCGGAGCAGTTCGGGGACGGGCCGAGGAAGCCGGAAATTCCAAAGAAGACGAATAGGACCGCGGACAGCCTGAAGTGCGGCTGGTTCTGGATCAGGCCGATCTACCTGCAAAAGTTTCGCACCGCGAAATGGGCACTTTTCTGGCTGTGTTGGGCTGGCGCGATGCAAGGTATGTAACGTAATTTTTTTTTATGCAATAATTGAATCTCATCGCAAAAATCAATCGGCCAGACTGCCTTAAAATGAAGTTTTGAATAATACTGAAGATTGAGGCACGTTAGATTGAGAACGATTTTTTAAATTCAGCTTATTAAATAAAAAGTCTATAAAAAAGTTAAAAAAAATTTCAAATAAATGGAAATGTTTTTAATTAGAAAAACGTGTATCCGTGTAATCTTTAATATCGGTAGACTTTTCGGTCTAGTTCCGCGACAATTTCGCTTCCAAATTTTATTTAACGCCACATGAGAGACATCAAATACGCGAGACGACACGTGCGAGTTATGAGACCTTCTACGCGTTTGACTTATTATATTTCTCAGTTTCTTTTCTCGCGTTTATCATTAGCGCTTATGCGTGAAGCGTTAACTTTCTTTCGATCGTCCGAGATTAGATGCGAGTGTCAGGGACGCAGGTATTTTCAAGCCGAGACTCTCATCGCCTCGCGTGATGCTGTTGTATAAAAAGAGATGAGCCGCATCTCTGTGAGGTTGATTCTCCGATAGTGTAATTTTTTTTTATATCGATAAAATTACCTTTAATCTCGCTTTAATTTGCTTTTTACTTCTTTTAATTCTGAGAATCGAAGCGAAATGAAAGGCAAGCTGATTAAAGCCGATCGAATCTGACACGAGCAATTCATAGAAACACGTTTGTATTCGCATCTTCGATACTGCTACGTGAAAAACAAGCACGTGGAATGATGATTGACAATAACGACAAAATTGTCCGGCCTATAACTACAATTTGCGTTTGCAAGAATAGCGAAAAAAGGAATAACGCGTCGGCGAGGGAGAGAAGAAGGTCGAGCGGGATCGTTAAATGTGGAAAAACGTGCGTAAATTTTCCAATAGAAATTACTTTTCATAAAACTTTCAGAGAAACAAGTGCTTTTTGTCTCACGCCAGACGTGGTACTTCAGGATTAAAATATGTTTATTAGGTGTATCTTAAGGGAGCCATTCACTCGGCGCTCCTGCAACGTGAGAGAAGCCAAGAAGACTAACGCTTATGTGCGTTGTATCATCAAATTTCCAATAGCGTGAAAATGCACGTCGCGTGGCGGCGGACTGTAATTTCTTATAGAAAGTCCTAAATTAACATCGCCAAATAGATATAAAAAATTATTTTTAAATAATTTAATTTAAAGATTTCTACAAGGGTTAAAAGAAGTTATTTGTACTAATTTACAATTAAAATTTCCTATTAAATCGGCGGTAAAGCTTAATCCCGAGCAAGTGTCGCTTGATGAGTTGTCTCGAACAGACCGCGGATGGGCGTGAGAATTTTTAAACATCTTTAAACACTCACCTGACGTCTCCACTGTTTCAGGGATGGTGGTAAACGGTTTCGTGAACGTCGTTATCACGACGATCGAGAGGAGATTTGGATTGAAGTCGTCGGAGACCGGGCTGATAGCCGGCGGATACGACATCGCCAGCTTCCTGCTGCTCGTGCCAGTGAGCTATCTCGGCGGGCGCGCGAAGGCGTCGAAACCGAGGTACGCGTGTGTCGCACGCCATTATCTCACGCATTAATATTAATACCGATATCCCTCCCGCGCGACGACTCTCATAAATATTAATCCCAACGTCAGTCCGTCCGCGCGCCGCCAACTTGATCCCCATCCAGTTTCTTTACCGCGGCAGCCTCCGTCGTTCGAGTAAATCGAGAATCGATGGGCCCATTGGAGATCCCGGACTTCGCCGGAGATCTCGCCGGGTCGTGACCGCGTCTCTCAAAATTACTCCGGATTGAAAGAAACGAGAGAAACGGGCTGACGCTGACGAACGCGCGCGCTCGGCGACGATTTTCCCTCCCCGGCTTGAATCTCGCGAGGGGTGGAAATTAAATCGCGGTCCCTCGCACCTCCACGGCTCCCTGTTTCATCCGGATATTCTGAACTGTCGTAGGTATATCGGCATAGGGATTCTAGTCTTAGGTATAGGTAGCCTGCTGTTTGCGTCTCCGCATTATCTTGCCGGACCATATAGAGGGGGTCAGCAAACAGAGAACGTATGCCAAAGTGTCAGCAATATATCGAGCCACTCGGTAAGCGAGCAAATTGAATTACTACAGAACACATTTGAAACTCCCCCTCCCACACTTCCACGCCCGGTTTACTTTGCCGTGACGAGTTTAATCGAGACGGCACGTCCCTCCGATGATAAAATGTAAAACACGGATGAGCTCCTCCCGCGTGATCCTGAGCTTGATTTCGACAATGTGAGACACAATGAGTGATTAAATGCGTGGCGCGAGCCGACCGAACGGCTTGTGCTTGTGATACCGCGCTTTTCTCTTTATTCCCGCACTTTTTATTCACGTAGTCCGAACCGGCGACGCCAGATTTATCATTATTTCGGTTATTTAGATACCCTGCACGGATCAGTCTGCCGCTCAAGCAGATTTGGAGCCTTACAGTGGCGTGTACTTAACCATATTTCTGGTAGCTCAACTGTTACACGGCGCCGGTGCGGCGCCCTTTTATACGCTCGGGGTTACGTATTTAGATGAGAATGTCTCGAAGAAGATGTCCTCGGTATATCTAGGTAAGACGAGTAAGAACACACATATTCCCGAGTTAATACCGCCACGCAAATACTGAAAATATAAACTTGTTTTCGGAATCAGAAGTTTTTCAGTATTACAACATTTAAAATTAAAAAAATGTCCAGTCTTTTTAAAATTCAAAATAAGTACTTTTCAGTATTTTATTGACGGGATTAAATTTGAAATTGAAAATTTCAATAAGCAGTTATTTTTATCTTAATCTATAAATTTTAATCAAATAAATTATATTGTGCGACAGGCGTTTATTACACTATGGCCATAATAGGACCAGCACTCGGCTACGTGATCGGTGGTGAATTATTGAAAATTTATACCGACTTCCTCACGGTGGACTCTTCAACGTAAGTATTCAAGTAGACCAACATATGCGTGTCTTTTCCTATTATTAAAAAAAAAAGAAAAAAAAGGGAAAAAGTATCAGATGTCTTCATTTCCGAATATAGAGAATGCGACGAGAAGGCAAGGGATATTTTATTGACGACGCGGGGTGCGGCAGTCGAGCGAAGGGTAGAGAAAAAATCCCCGTGTAACGGCATCGGAATTCGTCTCCGTTCGTTGTCACGCTAAACGCATTTTCCACCTTTCCGCCCTGATAACGTTTAGTCGCGCGTCACCGGCAACTTTATTAAATTCTCGCGAGGATTTATCGGCCATTCGCGTCTATCTCACCGTGGACGAAATGCAGGCGGGAGCGGCGATAATGCGCGCGTGCCGACACGCGGTTTCGAACCGAGCCGAATAACTCGCCGATCTGGTGGTACGCAAATACGTGCGTTATCCATCATCTCGCCCGGTATTTGGGCGACACGCGGTGAGATTCAGTGGCGATAGGTGAAACAATCTCGCCGGCAATACGCAAAGCGCTGATTAAACGCGCGTAAACCGATTGATCCGATTAACCAATTTTCGAGAGTAATTATCGAGCAGCCGCGGCGCGTTCGATTATCCGTTCGCTTCGTGCTCTCGAAAGAGGTACGCGCAAATTTTTTTTTTCTTTTTTTTTTTTAATTTACAGCCGTCTCTGAATCCGGCGGTAATTTTGTGAGATATTTCAATATATGATAAACTCAATTATGTTTGCGATTCACTCGATCGTGTTTAGCGTTGGATTTATTGTTGAAGTATTTTTCTCACTTTTATTCACTTTGAATGTATTTGTCCGGCAGGTAGATACGCAAAATGCACGCGCTCCTTTAATCCACATCGCCGTTAAAAATATTCCGCGCGATCGCCGGAGCGTATAATAGGTCGGGATTAATAGTGCGTGTATAACTCCAGCGGTACACGGTGCGCTTTCCCCATGGGGAAAATGTCAAGTGGCGAGCCGGCGTTTGACGATGACGCCGATATTACCCTTCAAAACTGTTGGCTCATCCCCCGGCACTTAGGACACAATCAGCCTCCATTTGTCCGCGCGCCCTCCCCGCGGAGTCGCCCTGCGGCCCTTCTCGACCACTGACTCACTCCGTGAGAATCGAATTAACCGTCGGGAGTGAAAGAATCTCTTCTCCGCAAAAATTTCTTGAAAATCTTAGTTTTTCGTTCGCGCGAAACGCGAGCGAGCGTGCCGAGAAAGAGCAGAAGTGAGCCGACGCGTTTCTCCGCAACGGCAATTTTCGCGGCCGCGACTCGTGTCCTTTCTTTCTCGCGAGGAATGAGATTTCTCGGAGGGGAAAAAAAAAGGGCGAAGAGGCAGGAGTAAGATGAAATTATTCGCGTAACAGGCGCCGGCAGCCCCGCTATCGCCGCACGTGAGAGCCGCTCGTGCGTGCGCCGGCGTTTAATTTTCCAGGTAAATGAAAAGTTTCTCGCCGAGGAGATGCAGCGGAGGCAGCAGATGCTGGTCCCTCGAGCCGGTGGAAATGAATGACTTCTCTACGTGCGCCTTTCCGCTTTCTCACTTTCGAGCTCTCCGCGATAAGTTGCGCTGTAGCTCGGCTACAGCGTGCTGGTTCGGTAATGGGCTTCGAGCCCGCAAATTATTCCTTTTTCTCGTGTACCATCGATTCTTTCGCGCCGACTTCTCGCCCCTGGTATTTTATCGTATTTATTTATTTATTGCCCCTTAGAAAATTGGGATTTGAACGGTCAGACGCGCATAATCCCCGGAAATTTAAATAAGAAGAATATGTCATAACTAAAAATCGATCCAATTTTTTGTTCCCTTTTGCGTTACCTCATCAAACCAAGATAAAAGTGGGAGGAATTATCTGGCGCTCCAGTTTCGTTTTTACATCCATTATCGCGGAAAAGAAACTTGAAATAGAGTATCGAGAAGTTCCGAGATCTATATGAAGCGAATGCTAAATATATTTCGGAGAGGTAGAACTTGCCAATACGTTCCGTCGAATCTGCCCTAAAACCTAAAATCGAATTGCAGGATTGGGTTAACTTCTGACAGTAATGTCTGGGTCGGCGCGTGGTGGATCGGTTTTTTGGCGGCGGCTGTCATATGCTTCGCCATTGCGATTCCGGTTCTGGCGTTCCCGGCAGTTTTACCAGGTATGATCGATCTGCTTTTAGACCAAATAATAAAATAAAATAAATAAAATTAAACGATATATTTAGCCAACATATAATCTAAAATAAATTAAAATATAATTAATTGATTAATTAATTCATAAAAAAAATAAGAGGAATACGTTTTAAATAGGATCGGAGGAGCTGGCCAAGGATCGAGTGTCAGAAGCTCACGAGAAGTCAACTCGATCTTCGACCGCGGGGACAGGAGAAGCGTTTTCGAAGATACGAGAGTTGCCGCGGGCCCTGACTGAGTTACTTAGCAATCCGGCGTTTTTCATGCTGAATTTGGCAGGTGCCAGTGAAGGGCTGCTGATCGCCGGGTTCGCTGCCTTCCTGCCGAAACTGATTGAAAATCAATTTAGCGTCAGTGCCAGTTCGGCCGCGCTGCTGATGGGTGAATAATATAACAATTCAATTAATCTGTCGTAATACAGGTGGCATGAATTTCGCGCGATCGTTATATAGAAACATTTTCGACGAGCTTCGAAAGTAGTTTGCTACGCGTACAAAAAAATCGATTATCAAATCGTAATAAGCAAGGTTTTAACAAATATCGATTAACGATCTGATTTAGTAATTAATTATTTTATTTAAGGTATTAATTAATGACCGCGGATTGCGAAAATGGTGCTTTCAGGGTTGGTGACCGTGCCGGCGGGAGGAGGCGGTACTTTTCTCGGCGGTTACTTAATAAAGCGTTTCAACTTGTCGTGTTCCGGCATCTTGAAGTTCTGTCTGCTGGCCACGGCTGCCTGCATCGCGTTTACATTGTGTTTCGCATTGAACTGCCCGAACTTGGACTTTGCCGGGTTGACGGTGCCCTACCAGAACACGACGAGGTTCGTGCGATTCGCAGATTTAGTTTTGGACATATTATAAAAGTTAATTTTATTTAACTATTTATGATAATGGGAACGATGACGTATGTACAGAAAGGTCGCGATGTCCCTCGAAAACACATGTAACAACGGTTGCGGGTGCTCCAGGTCGCAATTTGACCCCATATGCGGCGTAGACGGAATCATGTACTATTCACCCTGTCACGCCGGATGTTACCGAGAAACTCCAGTGAACAACGTCAAGGTATAAATTGCATTAAATAAGAACCATTATTGATTATTAGAATTGGAATTAGAAGGAAATCTAATAATTTAAATATAAATAAATAAAACAGATCGAGTCTGGAATCTATCAAATTTTTTAAAGCGCAGAAACAGCGCGGCTTTTGGAACAAACTTTTTTTTACCTAACAAATAAACGTTTCTGCTTTCCAGGTGTACGCGGATTGCAGCTGCATACACGCGTCGGCGATGAATCTAACGAGTGACGGGACTGGCAACGTGGTCCAGTTCGAGGCCATCAACACCACGTGCACCAGCTCGTGCCGACTACTGTGGCTCTTCATCGTCCTGGCATTTTGCAACATGTTTATGACTTTCTTGTGCACGATGCCGGCGCTCTCGTCGACGCTGCGAGTTGTGCGCGACGATCAGCGCTCGTTCGCCTTAGGGATACAGTGGATTAAAGTACGAATTCTGGGCACGATACCGGCGCCCATGGTCTTCGGTGCTCTTATCGATGACACCTGTATTCTGTGGAACGAGACTTGCGACGGCAGAGGCGCCTGTCTCGTGTACGACAATTATTACATGAGCAGGTTGGTGA
This sequence comes from Cardiocondyla obscurior, assembly GCF_019399895.1. Lineage (NCBI taxonomy): Eukaryota > Metazoa > Arthropoda > Insecta > Hymenoptera > Formicidae > Cardiocondyla > Cardiocondyla obscurior. The sequence goes on from NC_091864.1 coordinate 8,539,506, forward strand.
ACGGTCTCGCTCTTGTAAATCGTAAACTACGAGCATTCAAATACTTGAGACTCATAATTTCAGCTATATACAGAAACTGCTTAATTTTTTTTTTTTTTAATTGTAATTGGTCGTTTTTCTTACGCTTTAAGTTTTACTGTTTAAATGCTTTGGTGCTTAATTCCGTGTTTTCTAAAAATCTTTTCTTACGCACATCTAATTTTCCGCAGATACATGCTCGCTTTAGCGTTCATTGGGAAGGCGGCTTCGTTGTTGTTCTTTTTCTTGGCGTGGTGGACGTACGTTCCGCCGAGCACCAGAGGCATCGACCAAAATTCTCGACAGCAAACGACGGCTACATTGATGCTGAGCGACACGTCGCAGGAGGTTGAAATATCGCCGAATACGATAGCGTAATTTTTGATTATTATTATTATTTTTTTAGAAAGTTATTCTTTTAGAACTGTTATTTTTTTAAGAACGGCAGAAGTAACTGCTATTTATACGCGAATAGACAAATGTTTTAATAAATTCTTTCCTTTTTGGCGGCGAGAACCGCTAAATCGAAAACTATTAGAGTAATTCTAATATGGGTGAGTTTTTTAATTCATTAATTGACCCGTTACAAGCGTTATTTTTTATTAATTATTTTGTCGATAAACTAAATATTTTATATTGACTTTAATTGAATCCATTTATTAAAACAATAACATAAAATATCCATCGAAAAAGCCATATTTGTCTGTCGGCTGATAAAAATGGATTCATACTGAAATAAGAAACTCACCCGCTTCACGAGATTTGCGACACGTTGCGAGTGAAGGTAAACTGGTACCAAGCTAAGGTTAAATACGTGTATGTCAAATGTGAATAAGAGTCGTCACGAAAATCCCTTTCGCACTCTAGAAATTTAATTTAAGTTCTCGATAATCCTACAATCCGAAAGCTGTGGCCCGGAAGCGAGTCGGCGGAAACGCGCAAGTCCGGTGCCAAAAAGCCTACAACTCGCGGAATATCTGTAATTTCTTCTGATCATTTATATTGCGGACAAGCCGCGGTGCGATAAATCTGTAAGCACGAACCAAGGTGTCCAATTAGCGAAGAGTCCTTCGCTCTGACGTTTTATAGTCCTTTATAACACTCTGCTGACTGTCAATTAAAAATTAACCGATTGTATTTCCCGTAATGATAAATATCGATAAATCTTTGTACCCGAGAATGTGACTTATATAAATTTGGATGGTGGCTTTGCCACGTATCGACCTCGATGGTTGTCGTATAACATATTACCGATTTGATATCACACTTTGTGCGCCGTTTTTCGATGTAATTATTTTTATTAAACGAAAAACGCCTGGTACGCCTAGAGTACATATTTATACATGTCATCAATAAAAAGAAAAAAAAAACAAAAAAAAATTAATGAAATATGTTACTTTAATCTTAGTTATCGATCATTTATTTTTTAAGTAATAACTATATAAACTCTATTTTATATTGTCTGTTTTAGTAATATAAAAATTTATAAGAATTTTTTACATTAAAAAAAATACACGGTGACTCAACGTTGATAACAAGTGATAAATCAGAAAATGAATTTGACAAGTGATGTTCAATTTCTCCATGCAGTTGTCGATAAACCGATATACGTGGCTCTCAAAGGGATGTTTTATTGGAATGCCGTTTCTAGTAATAAATTAAATCAGCCACAGTATCGTGTGCTGGTTGTCAAGGTCTTCTACCTGGCTTTTGTTCTTGTAAGATTGAGTAAAATTCATTTTTTAAATAACGAAGATTAAAATTCCGTTTCTCAAAATAAATTATTGATATAGCACTATTAATAATTTAATTTTACTATCTCACTTCTAAAGTATTTTAAATATAGAGATTTAATTTCGACTTGAGTTTATTCTTTTTAAAATTTCGAGTAAGTGTGCCACGGTATAAAATTACTCTACAGAACGTATCGATTTCGACATTCGCCACGACGGATCTTTCACACGGAATGATCGCTTCACTTCTCGACGGATTTTGATTTGTAGCGCGCGGGGAACAATGGATGATGAAGATGGGATGCGCTAAGTGTGCCAGATATTGTCAGGACAGGTTGAAAGAGGTGGAAGCGAGGAATGGAGGAGGGTAAGAGCAGCTCCGGGCTCATCCTCGAGTTACTTTCACTTGAACTTCTCGTGTAGTGATCCTCCAGACGGTGGGAGCGGATCTCCTTATCTTCCGCGTAATTCGAACTCGTGTGATCTCTTGGTGATCTCTGGTTTCCATTTTAAAAGAAGAAAAGACATGGCGCTACGCAAGATTTTCCAGTCGTGTCTTTTGAGCTTGCTGCTCGTCGCCGTCGCAGACGCCGAAGAAGTCTTCGTAAGTAGCGAGAACTCGAAGCCTAGTGCATTTTATGTTAAATCGTATTAGCTGTGCACACCGATGACGTCATGAGCGAGGAATTGCTCGCAGAGGTTCGCGAACGTTGACTCCCACGTGTTTGAACGAGTACGGGGAAAAAATTTTGTACTGAAGAGTTACTTTCATGACATTTGAACTTATTATTTTAATTATTAATTGGACGGTCCATAATTTGATAATCCATAATTTAAGCCCCGCAGTCACTATGACGTTATAATAATTTTTAATATGAAATTTAGTATGTAATTTTCTCTGTATGAATAATGTGATTGCTCGCTTATGCAGAATACCACTCCGCCGACCGTCAGAACGAGGTTCTCTTGTCACAACCGACCTATGGGTTTCTACGCGGACATCGAGGCGGACTGCAGAGTATATCACACGTGCGACGATCATGGGAACAAGTTCACTTATCGGTGCCCTGAAGAGACGGCCTTCCGCCAGGATGCCATGATATGCGACCATGCGCACCTAGTCGACTGCCGGGCGACGGTTTACCCGTCGACTCATCTCCCGGACGGGGACGTCGACGAGGGACTTTCAGGTTCCTCGACCACATCTCCGGACGCGAGCAACTCGCTCGACGATCCCAGAATGTCGTTCTCGCGCTCCTTCCGGGTGGTCCAGCGACCAGACGTGTCCGTGCCTAATAAACTCCAGTCCGGTTTCGTTTTTCGCGCGAGTCTGTTTCTACGGAATCAGAATCAGAATCAGAATAGGAACCGAGGAGAACCTGCCACGGATACTTGCGCGACGTGCGACGTCGACTCTAGGGCTACAGCTTCTACCGCCCGACCGTTCGCCAAGTTTGATTCGCGCAGGAATGAGCCGGCTGCGCCGAGGCGATCTTTCTCGGAGGTCGGCGATAGAAACGCCGTGCAACATTTTACTCGATCGCCGGAGAATAATCAACGTTCGCCTTTTGTGATGCCTCCCTCGGGTCACCGAGACGTTCGTCCATATTTGGAGACTCTGCGATCGATCCAAGCGCACGCGGGCCACCTGAAGTCTACCACGGAGATCCCGGTACACGCTCTAACGGTATCCTTGAAGCCGCTGGTGCCGAACGAGCTAGAGTACGATCCTTACTACCCCAAGCAACCAACGTCTACCGAGGCGTATTACACGCCCAGCAGCCGTAACAAACCCGATACCTTTCGGTTCTCCAGCTCAAGTCAGACACCGGTGATCGCCACGCACCGCAATCTCGCTTTCGAGATCCCGCCTATGCTGCCCGACCTGAACTCTTTGGAGGATCTGGTTGATCGCCGAAAGTTCTTCTACATTCCACGCACAAACGTGAAGTCGATATCGCGCGTGTTTGGTGTTTAGCAATCTTAGCTGCAATTAATTAAAAAATGTTAAAAAAAAATTCTTTTTTTTTAATAAAATATAAATTAAATAAATTTATTTCAATTAAATTAATTAAAGAATTTTTTAATATAAAAGTTTCAACTTTGTTATGTTGTGAAATGAATTGTGCACTGTATGCTTATTGTATTTCCGTATTGTATTTTTTTATAAAGCATATTTTTTTTTATTCTTAAAAAATCTGTCTAGTATTCGTCTGTCCATTGCGAGCCATGTAGCGAGACAATTATTACTGGCTAATAACAAGCTAAAAATGCTAAATGTCGAAACGTTTTTCGTACGTTATTAAAGAAGATCAAAATTGGGAAAAATTTAAGAGAACTTTAACGTTGCCAGAACTTTGTCTGTCGATAAGTACTTAATTACTTCGCGGTAATATTAATTACTTATAAAAATAAAATTAAATAAAAAATTTATATTTTAAACTGGTGTATTCAATATATATTTTTCAAAATAATTTTACCTTATAACTATTATGAGCTGAAATTTAGTGTTTTTATATGTATAAAGAAATTAGTTTCAAGTATTTAGCCCGATGTTTATAATCTTCAGTAGATTATTACCCGACACACGATACGAATGAAACATACATTAAATGCGATAGTCGTGTAAAAATTACTTTGCCGTCAGTCGGAACCTTTTCAACAGACGGGAACAAGAAGAAATTGTTTGAAAATTACCTTTAACATTAATTTGATGATAATTTCATACAATAATTTTTTCAAATTGTAACATTAAGACTTTTATAGTAAATGTAATTTATTTATTTTATCGTGCTTATAAATGTTACTTTTTTATTTTATTTTATTCATACGTTTATATTTTTTTGTATGCAAAAATTAAGGAATAAGTGCAGAAATATAAATATTCAAGATACTTAAAAGACATTAAAAGAACGACATATCATTATTTTAAATATAAGAAAACTGAAATAATTTTTTCGCTTTATACACTATAATTATTCATTTTCTTCTTGTTCTCCCTCCTCTCCACCTTCTTCTCCACCCTCTTCGCCTTCTCCTTCACCTTCACCTTCTCCTTCATTTTCCTCTGTATTCTCTTGCGCAGCCTGAGCGCCTTGAACCATTTGTCTGAACATTTCAAGGGGTTCACCATTCGCCTTTTCGTATCCAGGTGTAGAAGTTTGTATTCTTTCTAACCAGTCGGAAACATTTGGAAACTCTTCTAAGTCGAATCCAAAAGCCTAATACCCATATCAAACTAATTAATTATAAGTTTTAATTTTAATTAATTTTAATAATAAATTCGTAGATTTCAAGAATTATGATTAGACTAGACATTTAGATATTCCCTGGAGAACAAACGCGAAAAAATAATCTCGTGATATAATTTATTGTTACTTCGTTTTAAAAAACGATCGATTCATAACCGCATCGTCGATACTACCTGCGCCGTGGTTACGGACGCGACCAAGGCGAGATCAGCTATTGTTAAGATATCTCCGGCCACGTAATCTTGACCTTCGAGAAAGATATTCAGAAGTTGAAACGCCCCTGTCAAGTTTTCGTATTGCACCGGATCGTACGTGTCTGCCTCTTTTCTCAGCACGGTCATCTGCGACAAAATATGCCAAACACGCAACAATTTACACGCAATCGTAGTTTCGTTTATTTACGAATAACGCAACTTTTCACATACGTAATAATTGTATACGCTCGAGTACAGGGATCCAAAATCGAAGTACAATCGCTGGTTAACCCTCGCGCGTACCTCTAAATTTCGAGGATACAGCGAGTCGTCCGCGGCATACTGATCAACCAAGTAAGCCATGATAGCTCGACTAAAATACGCATATTTTTTTAATTTTTTTTTTTAACGAATACCATAATATTAACACCGAAAACGTTAAAACGCCTCTACAGACCTTTCAGAGAGCTTAAGATCGTCGTCGACCAAGAAGGGAATCGTCTTTTGCGGATTTAACTAGAAAATAAAATTACCCACCCATCAATATTAGGAAATATTGCCATATTTAGTTCGCGATTTAAGCAAGATTTATCTGGAAAGAATAATATTTCACTTCCAATTTTTTTTTTTTTTTACCAGTTCATATTCCGGCGTCAAATGCTCGCCGGCCATTACATTCAGTACTGTCAACTTCATTTCCAGCCCAATCGCTTCTGCCACGAGCATGACAGCTCGGCAGGGTGGACTCGGCGGGATATAATACAGCTGTGGTGGCATACTTGGTCTTAAAACGGCTCTGTACGCCTATTTTTTAAGTTGTTATTCACGTTATTCGTCGCGTGGTCTTCGTAGATTTTTTTATATCAATTTTCGCAAATTAAAGAGAACAAAATATTCGTGCCGCGAAGCTTCGGGTTTGCACAAAGACTGAGCGCCGTTCTAAACTATAGCTTCTCGTCAAATCGATATATACCGGCATGTTTTTTAAATACGATTGCCATAGTTCTGGCCTTTATAAAAGCTTTATTAGAGACAGCCGCAAATAAACTGATAGCTATATTGATGTCTTCCTTAATGATAGAAAGCAACTTGAGCCCTTGAGATTTGTGGAAAAGATTCGAACAAATTGAGCAAAGTAAGGAACACGTGTAATCCTGAAAATATTAAGAATAATTTGAAATACTAATAGATTAAACTGTCTACTCGTCATATTTCTGCATGTCACATTGAAATATTACGGACGGACCGCAGTTCTCACGTGTTTCTGCGATTATCAATTAATAACGAATGTAAGTGCGGGCTCGCACGCCACAATTATCGCCATTATTGAACTATTAAAGAGTAAAAATACACATCGAAGACGCGATAACTAGATAAACAAGTTTGTTATGTGCGTTTTCGTTAACGTACATATAAAAACTTGAAAGCAAAGATTATTTTTCTGAAAAACATGATGCTGGAATAAAAGCAGAATAGAATAATTATAAATTTTATTTAACAGTTTCTAAAAAAGAGAAATTGTTCCTGAAGAAGAACAACAGTTATTATTTGAAAAACTGCTGTAGCATTTCATTAGCTAGCTTGGGGATATTAACGTCAAAAAATTTTCTTTCGTTAATTGTTAGTTTAAAATAGCGATGTTTAAATATCACGCGGCGTGGTCGTTATGAAATCTTCAGACAAATAGTAAAACAGGGATGCACATTCAACGCGCGCTGCTTCTGATTCACAGCGCTCATTCGTTAGCTTTAAATTGCTCTCATTTAAAAACTACTGTTCGGATGGAATTTTACCACGGGAAAAAGTTGTTTCTCGTACAGGAAAAAAAAATAAAAAAAAAAAAATAAAATAAAATAAAAGTTGCATTGTGCATTCCACATGCGTGAATTCTAGGACACCTTACACAGACGCGTTACATAAAAACATGCACACATAAAATAACTCTGCAATGAGTAAAAGAAGATACTTCTATCACCGCGGTTGCGTCTGATATTAATTGGATTTACGAAGCCTTCGAAAATGCTTTGCATATATACGACGTAACTTCGCGACAGTTGATAAGACGGAATTTACCCGTTAACAAGATTTCAAGGAGAAAGAAGAAGATTTCGGTCCGGTCTTGCGGAAACTTTTTGTTCACGACAAAGCCAACGCGGGTCAAGATTCTGCAAAGATGTAACGCTCCCAGGAACTATGCTAAAAGTTCTCCCGTCGTCAAGTGACCAGCGAAGGTGAGATTTTCGAACTTTATACCTATGCAATTAGCAGAAAATGTATATTATCCTGGCGTATTTTAATTATAACCTTTACCAAATATTGTAATAAGTAAAATAATGGATAATGAAGCAGAAATATTGGCAAATACATAAAATATAAAAGTTTTACATTAACCATAATTAAATATGACTTATTTATAATACTAATAACTTAATTAACGTATTTATTATTTGCTTGATTAATATTACGTTGGTTGCAGAAGACAAATAATAATAAAATTTTTTCTTGATAATACTTTTTGTCTCCTCTTTGCCTAAGTTTAATTTATTTACGGGATAGAATTAATTTAAAAAAATTAATTAAAACGTTTAAAATTTTTTTTAATTAAAAATGTTATTCTTTTCATTAATAAATTATATATTACACACCAGTTTAAATCGTCATTTTCTTAATCTGTTTAATTGTAAATCTTATTTGTGCGAGATCGAAATCCACAATGTATAAAAATATTCTGAAGCAAATTAGTGTGAAAAAATATCGAGCCCCCAACGCGTTACACAACTATATTAAATCTACATTACAAAATTACTTATTTTTGCGGAGATTGTCGACGAAATCCTTAAACGCTTTCATACCGGCACTTTCGATTTCATTGAACTTAGGTGCTTCGGATTGAATTCTGTCGTACCATTTCAAAATGTTGCTATATTTGCTCAAGTCGTGGTCCATAAGCTGCAAAAAAAAAACCGTCAATATTTACGTTGCTTATTCAGCAATTTTCAATAATTTAGAAAATTATATTGACAATGTTTTTTTTTAACAGAAAGCAAATTAGCACTTTTATCTAAAAATCTAAAATATACTAATTTTATTAGTATTTTAGCGATCCGCGTGTACTTTGCGATTGTTTTGTTTACGAGACTCGTTTTCTACCTTAAAATTCGAAATGGTGACGACCAGGGCGAGATCGGCAAGGGTCAGAGTTTTTCCAGCCGCGTAATTCTCCCCTTCCAGGAATTTGTCCAGGAAGGACAGAACGTTGTTGATCTTCTCGAACTTCGCCTGATCCGGAGTGACGCCAGTGAATATCAGCGTGTACTGTAATTAGCGTTCGCACACGTACAGTCATTCGTTGATCATTACGTGTAATTTGCAAAGTATCCAAGGATAACTTACGTAATAATCGGCGAACGACTGGTATAGAGATCCCAGGTCGAAATACAGCCTTTGGTCGACCACGGCTCGTTTCTTCGGCTCTTTGGGATAGAGAGAATCGTTCTTGCCGTATTGATTGGCCAGGTAGGTCATAATCGCGCGGCTGCGAGGCGTGCGAATAATTGATAAATAATTGGGGCACTTGTTTTATCGACAATTACGCGAAAAGTTATTATTTTACATGCGCAAATTGAAAAACCAGCCATCACACAACTACTTTTGATGTAGTAGCAAATTTGAACAATAAATGTAGATTATTTTATATATGTAAAAATTAAATTGCAATATTTGGTGAATATTAGTATGGAAATTTTAAAAGATGCGTACCTCTCCCACAAATACACGCCATTGTCGTCTAACGTTGGAATTGTATGTTGTGGGTTCATCTATGTTAAAGAAAAAAAAATTACTTTAAAAATTTCTAACGACATTCGAAACTTGGAATCTATTGTTGCTCGAAAAATCGCTCGTGCTTTTTTTAATATTAAAATATATTTAAAGCATTCTTTTTAAAAAGCATATCTTGTTTCAAAAAAATGTTCTATTTTTATTATAAATTGATGCATATACCCCTTCAACATTAATATCGATATTGTTATTGCGAAATAAATTTGTGTATAAAAAAAAGTCAGTATCAAGAGAAAAATTAAATATAAACAGAATATTTAATGCTGCCGTTACATGAAATATTTTATCATTTACATAAAATGTTTTTATACCTTTAATATTTTCAATAACAAAAATATTAAAAAACGTAGTAGCGAATAAATTGTCAATACATTCGCAGCATGAGATTCGTCTATTGAATCCAAAGAAGATTCCAATTTTACATTTTCCGAAAGTTCTTTCAAAAATATTAGAAAGCGGCAAAGTATTTAATAATTTATTTCAAATAAATAAAAATTCTAGTGCTATTTTTTTTTCGCTCTCGTGTCTTCAAAAATAAGGATTTAATTTAAATGTCACGCTTGCGTAACGTTAACTATTAAAAAGCTTCAGATCACCTTGAGAAATTCGGGTTTTAGGTGCTCGCCGGCCATGAGGTCAGTGTTCTTCAAGTTTATATCTACTCCTATAGCCGCCGCCGCCAAGCGCACGGCTCGACATGGTGCACTTCCGGGAACTTGGTAAAGATCGATGGGCATCTTAAAATCTGCGAAAACGTGCGACGCGCTATTAATGAAGCGGCCAGTAGTCTAGGTGATCGATCGCCACGTCAGGCAGTAAGAATCGCTCGGGTAGCGAAAATAGTAAAACTATTTATAACGAAAAGCGAAAATAGATGATTGTTGAAGTAGATTAAAAGAAAAAAAAAAAAAAAATTTTTTAATAAGCAGGGAAATACGAGGGAAACCAACTAACATATCGAGCGACGCAATCTCGCGAGATATTTCGAACAAATCTAATTTAAGACATATAAATTCGTGTTATCAGTTAACGAGGTTGAACCGGCTCAATAATATACGCCACGCGCCAACAAACCCGTTGCTTTACACACTCAACTATACGCACTGAAGAACAGCATTCGCAACTTTTCCACGTTCATAAATTATCACGTAACGAGGAGCAATTCGAGCCGCTCGTCGAGCTCCTCCTCGCGCAAAACGCAACTATTCGCGATCGCTGAGGCGGTCTTATCACTCCGGTGGTTTCGGCGAGTTGTTGCGCGAAGGTGAAAAGGGACGCGGAAAGGGATGAGAAGTCGCGGCGGAACGAACCTGCAAACTCCACTCTTCGAAGACGAGCGCGGTGAGATTATGGCGAACTGTCTGACCGGCACGGTCGCGCTGCGCAATTTATAAAGAGCCGCCGGCACAGCCTCTCCAATGTACGCACGCAAGAGGGAGATCGATTAAGAGAGGTTCTCAATGTTTACTGGTGTGTCGGGAGCGTCGGCCACTCGCCTGCGACTTTCGCACACGTACCCCGATTACGCGGCGTAATGCCGATAAGTGATAACGGTTCTCGGTGCCCGGCGAGGAAGGGGGGGGGGAGCGATACGTGACTTATTAAGAGCTAGATCGAGCCGTCCGATCGCGAGCGGCGATACCTCATTCCCCCGTGAATCGACCGCCCTTTTGTTCCCGCTCACGACATTATCGTTCCGCCAGACGCGATTTTTTTGCGGCTTTGGTTAACGAAATTTACATAAATTCATTACTCAATGTTGCAACGCTGGGTGAAAGAGGTTCGCGATGTGTTTGCTTGAAATGGGCGAGAAAAGTACCGCTAGAAAAGTATCTCGCACGCTCTGATAAACGGAATGATAAGATGCGCGCCGGCTTGAGTAGCGATTTAATTCGCGATTGGTCTCGTCAGCGTTTTTCGCGCACCGGCTTTTCATCCGCTGTCCGGTATTAATTAGCTTCGGCGTATTGACGATTCGTGACGGAAAAACTTGCCAATCATGGTCCTCCTTGCGCATCGCGAAGAAACTCGAAAGTTCTATGTTATCGCTGCTCGGGGACTGACTCAGCGGGATTCGTATCGAGCGGAAAAAATGACGTTGATCTCATCCACGCCTACCACTTGCTGAAGCAACATTAGACTCCTTTTCAACGACCGACGAACCTTATTTTACCCGAAAATAATTATTTCACCTTATGAATTTATTACACTAAATCATACTATTAACGTATTAATTACGTTCCTATAAATATTAATTTTATTTAATTACAAACAACGTAATTTTTATAATTTGCAACTCTGCTTTTGAATTTTGGATTTGCTTTTTCAACATTCTAGTTGAAGTCTACCATAAGTCCTCGTGGAACAACAGAACGCGATGTAGCAGGTAGATATTTATTTCCCTCCTACGAGTTACGTAAGTTTCAGCTTGCTCGAGATTTCATCTTACGCAGAAACTGACGGCGGACAACCACTGGACAGCAAGTGAAAGCATTAGATGTCTAGGCAACCTTGGAGCTCAAGGTTTCGCCTTCCTACGATGTGTTGCGCGTTCATCGCGTTGCGAGCGTCGGGCATCGCTGCATCGTGCGAATGCAGCGAGCGAGGACAACGTGGTATTCGAAGGTGATCGTTATCAGCGCGAACAAGCAGACATTGGGAAAGTGAAATTGGTCTTGAAGAGGAAAATTGTGTTGTTCCAACAATCAAAGTGTGACTCTTGAAAAGTCAGCGATGAAAGACATCGAATTTTCTGACAAATCTCTTTCTTTCTCTCTCTCTCTCTCTCTCTCCCCTTTTACCCTCAGACTCTTATTTGACGCTAAAAAAACTTGTGCGCTTTTCTTAAACGATGTTTATTTCAAGATCAGATACTTCGGTCCGCGTATTTAAAAAGTGAATCAATGCTTGTTCTAGCATTCGCTAGCATACTCGTTATAAATAATAATTCGCGATAAATAAAACCAGGATGTTGCGTGTATGTGCGTGCTAACTTTGATTTTCCCATTACATAATACCTCGGCTTTTGTCCATACTGCGCGCTAGTGCTCGCTTCCAATTAACCCTTTTAGGAATCAATGACCGTAGATTCAAACGTCGAATTTAGCTTCCGTATATTTAATAAAATATTTTATCAAATATTAATGCAATGCAGAATAAATGCTACTTGTTTTATTTCAAAATATATAAAACGCGAGGCGTTTCAATTATTGCAGTGCCACGATCTAAAGTGCACGACGAACTAATGGAAGTGCGATCGATCGCCAAGTGAACGATCGTTCGTGGCACACTTTTTTTTTTTTATTCCAGAGCTACGCAAAGTTGATGTCACGTTTCCACGCGAGGCTGACGTTATGATCGAAATAAGTGCGTTTTCGAGATGGCGTGTCGCAGATGCGACAAGTCTCGCCACGTTCGACGCAAAACCGACGGTTTTAATTGCGGTCGACTGGCCGGCAACTTTTCCAAAAAGAACGGCATTATCGCGTAAGTGGCTTCTATCGAATTATTAGCTGCTTGCGGTCCGGCCGGCGTTTAAACTTTTAACAGAATTACACTCGGAAGTTTCCGACAAAGCGAATTAATTTGCCACGAAGCTAACTAGCATAAAGCGATTAAGTTAATAACGCCGATAGATTATCGCAAACTGCGAGATCGGACTAGTCCGGAGAAGGTTTTTTTCCACGTCGCGGTATTAAGATCGGATCTCGTCGTGTGACTTTATCGCAACGGCCTTCTATAACACTTCACAAGACGAATTGAAAATCATATATTGTAAGTGAGGAATTATATTTCAGAAGAAACTTGCCCTTTTTTTTAAACGTACCCTTTGAAAAAGATATAGCTGTATGAGAAGACAGAATTCCCGAACGGTTTACTCTTTTTTTTCTAGAATTTTTTTTTCTATTTTGTTATATAAAAAAAAACCCGTTACTATAGAATTACCTTGTATAGACTATTCTCTTGCAGAGCACCAGTTAAAGTTAAGTGGATTTTAACTGCTTTCCGCAACTGAAAGTATGTGTGCTCTTAAGTGTGTCGTTGCTCGAGCAAAAAGAACGAGCACGGTTTGTTTTTTAACATTTATTTTTATATACCTAACTTTTAATTAATTAGCGTGATTTGATATAAATTTAAATAAAACTTAAATTTAATACAATTACTAACAATCTCATTTGTATTACTTTATTACTATTCTAAGGTAAAATATTAAATGTGTGGATGAGTTCGAAATTAATATAATAATTATCAATTTAATTATACAAAAAAAAAGAAAGAAAAAAAAACATTAAATATTACATTTACATCGAGCAATATTTTCGTGCTTCTCTATTCCGTCGATTAGTTTCTCAGATTACTTTTTACAGATCTTACGACTTACAAATATCTAGGGAGTCGATCAGAGAAAAGGCAAAATCGCGTCGCGACATATCCGGGCAGCACGAGTCGCCAGATGCAGCAATGGTTTCTTGCCGCCTTGAAACCTACTGAATCCTACGACTGCGGTACGCATTTCCCGCCTCGTCATCGTCATACACCGGTTGCTACTCATGCTAGTCGTTGCGTAATTGTCCGCAATAATGTGGCAGGAATGGCCAATCCTGCCCGCGTTTATTATCGAAATGGCAATGTCAACGGAAATTAAACGATACACGGTCGCGTTGATATGCGGAGCTCGGCGAGAAAATTGGATAACACTAAGCACACTTTTGTTATCAATTATGCAATATATGTCGCGTCTTTCTGCCTGTCATTGGTCTCACAATCAGAGATAACTCGATATACTGAGACAAATATTAGTTACTGTCAAATCCATATTTTTAATGATATTTATGACGATAAATATGATTATATTTATTATATGTAATTATATTTTTTAAATTAAGATTTAATTACTTACATTTATCGTCGGAAATATTACGAAGTTATAGCTGGTTTCCAAAGTAACAGTACTTTTCTCTCGACGTGTATAAATAGAGCTGTACTAGTTTGAGATAAGACGTTTAAACTTTCGATAACAATGTTATTATCGCTGGTGCGGTAACGTTGATATTATGTTGTTAAGGTCAGAAAGATAGTCCAGCTGTTAGACGTTTATTCAAGTCATCGGTATGTCAACTTATGCTATTTATTAAATAACGTTACATCTACGAATTTCTTATTGCTCCGAGGTTCAATTGTAATAAATTCTTTTTTTTTCGGTCTGTATCTGAAATTGTCAGCCTTTTCAATTTTTTTTTCTGTCTTGAAACGCGTCGAAAAAAAAAAAAGGGAAGTGGGCTTATTTTTTCCCCCTCGTTCATTTGCTCGTTATCTATTCCTAATGAGTTCTCTTGTCATCGTCTGTAATTCATTTTTACACTAATTAAGTAAACGTGACATTCGACTGTTAATCCTCGGCAGATAAATGAAAACAACATCTTTCTTCTGTCGAAAATCAATAATGACGATCGCTTTTTTTTTCTTTTTATTATCCGCGTTATCGATGATCTCCTTGAAAAGCGCAATATGTGTCACGAAACGTGTACACTTCGCATGACTGGTCGTTACGCTGTAATTAAGAGAATGAAGTGTAACGATGACAAGGCGCGGTGCAGCGCCGTTGACTTTATGTAATTCGCGGGTCGACGTGGCCATTATATTCTTTCAACGTTTTGCCAGACGAATATTGATTCTCGTTGGTTTTATAAATTTTATAGCGGGCACACTATCCGTGGGGACAAGTGCGCCTGTAAAATTACCGAGAGTTGAAGTGTCGTGAAAAATAAACGAGTCCTCCGCTTATCCCGCGAGGTTAATAATAAATTAGCCTCTACACGTGCATATTTTTATCGGGCTCGCTCTTACAAATATATAATCGTGCGGAAAAAAAACCCAGATATCGCGCGCCGCGACGTCTTACTCCAAATGAAGAATTTTTCGAGTAAATCAGCGTTTCAGTAACGCCTCGAAAGCGATTGGTATTACGTGGTTTATTATAACAGAGCCGTTGAAACGCTCGGCGGGCGCGGTGTAAGAAGCGAATTTAAATTCTATAAGGCGTAATAATGAGATTCCATGTCTAATCTCGATCTCAGGTAAACGAGTTACTATCGATCCCGCGCTTTGGGCGTGCACAAATATCCCATATCCGCGTTAACTAGATTCTTGCAGGTTCGCGTGGTACATCTCGGTAAACGCTTTAACGCCCATGGCGTGCACCTCCTCGAACCCAAATCTCTCCAGGCTCTCCTTGCAGCGATCGTAATAAGCAGCGACGTTATCGTAACGGCTGATGTCGAAGTCGAAACACTGCAACCGAGAAATTCACCTCGGCACATGGTTTTTCGTACGACCGCGCGATACGAGGCCGTCCCCCGTCGCGGAGAAAAGGGAGACTTACCAGCATCGTGCAAATGGTTGTACTAAGAGTGAAGTCAGCGATTGTCAAATTATCACCGGTCGCGAATTCCCTACCGTCGAGAAGAGCGTTCAGCACTTGAAATGATTTTTCCACCCGAGCGACTTCTGCCTCGTTAAGAGAGTTGGCCAGGCCTCTGCATATCGGGAACTGCACAACAATCCGTATCAATGAGTGATATGGAGAAAAAATTCGCACTGATGCGATTTTAGATTTTTTAAATCATTAAAAAAAAAAAAAAAAAAATATATATATATATGAGTGGAATTTGTTTGAATTATAGTGCAGTTCGCGAATTGTAATTCGAAGGATTGTGAAATGAATACTAGTACGTACAAAACATTTCAGAAAGCCGAGATAGAGGCTGCCGGCATCGAAATACATCATTTGATCCACCACCGCCCGCTGTTTCGGATCTTTCGGATAAAGAGCGTCATTTTTCGCGTATTTGCCGACTAAATATGCCATAATAGGGCGACTGTAACAACGCAAATTCTAGATTAACACTAACGATAAGTTATCGATACAGATTTTAGAATATGCATCCCGCACGTACCTCTCCCATAAAATAAAACCGTCGTCGTCGATGGTTGGTATTGTATGTTGCGGATTCATCTAAAATAAGATAGCTTTAAAAAGAATCTGGGGACACGATTTTTTATACTCGCTCGTTTAAAAAATGTGCACGCTAAAAATTATTTAATGTACAAAAAGAATTAAAAAAAAGAAAATTAACATAACTATAAAACTTAATAAAAAATAAATGCATGTTGAATGTAAAATTATTAAACGTCCATATAAAAATTAAAAAGTAATATAGTTATTAGATGTACAACATATAAACATATATTAAATGTTAAAAATATTAGATTTGTGCAAAAAACGGGAGCGACGTGAGCTAAAAAACCTGTACGAATTCTGGCGTCAAATGTTCCCCTTTCATGGGATTCACGAGCTTGAAATTAAAGTGAATGCCCAGTGCTTTTGCGAGCAGCATAATGGTGCGACAAGGCGGACTTGGCGGTAAGTAATAACAATCAATCGGCATTTCGTTGCTGTTTCGCTCTCCCTTGTTGCTTTGCACTTATCTCTCTCTCTCTCTCTCTTTTTTTTCTCTCGCGTCCCACTCAGTTCTCCTTCGTACCGGATTTTTATACTGCAACTTCAGCTGAGGAAAAACTTTTCGAATTTGTAGAAACCTTAAATCTACATCTACGCGCACACCGACGTGCGGATTTCTACCGTGCTCAGTCTCGAAATGGAACAAGATATTTTTACGAGAAACTTTCCCGATCGTTTCGCGCGCGACTCTTAATAAGAACAAACGCAATTTATCACAGATGAAAATATTACGCCCGAAGAGGAGACGAGGCTGCGATAGTTGGCGTCGGGAATTCGAGATTGTTAAAGTGCTGAAATGATAATGAAGCTGGATGTGGAGTAAAACGTTGGGAGTTAAACTAGGCGTGGGAGGGGGAGGGGGAGAATTGAATTTGTCACCGTAAAAGAGCAAGTTTGTTATTAACGTTCTTTGCTAATTTTAAGAAAAAGGGGGAGAGGGAAAGGCGATGAAATTAAGCGTTAATAGAGCGAAGGGGTATTTGCGGCGCGCAAATAACGCAAGTGGTCGGGTCTCGCGGGGAATCGCGGCAATCGCTCCGTTCCAATTACCGTTAATGCAGTAATTCCGCTAATTAACGCGTCGTTTAAACGGCGCTGAATGCGATCCTTACCTGCGAAGGCCGTTCGAGCCAATTGATACGAATCGATGATACTTGGGACACGTCAGGCATCAGCTTAATTAATTGGCTTGGCGTGTATCGGAGCGTGACGCTACGACATACCGGAAACGTTCGTCGTCTCTCTCGCAAAACGAATGTATCGCGAGAAACTACGTGTGCAAAGGCGAGGAGAGCACGCGCGCGCGCGTAGAAATAATTCGCAAAGTTGCCATAGCGATAGCGCACCGGCAAACAAAACCGCGAAACTCCAACGTTGACATTATCCGCGACGATCGAAAGTTCTCGGTAAGGCGGGATCGATCGGCTAATAAAAACGGGAAAGACGCCCGATAAATGGAGCCGGCTTAATACATGCAAACGAAAAGCACGCCAAGAGATACGCTCTTTCTCTTTGTTCCGAAATTTCCTTTCACTCGAGAACGGTCGGCTGAATATTTCACTTCAGGAGGCAAAATTCCGTGCGTCGTCGGCACACAAATTTTGACCTCAATTTCGCACATTTAACTTTCGTTCCGGCTCCGTAAATTAGTGATTTGAAATTCACGGGCCGAGCACGTGGTTACGCAACACGTGAGATAAGCTGGAAAAAAAGATTCGCGGAAAATTAATTTTCTCAGCGATGGCTGCGTCAATTTTGATATCTAAGTTTTAATGAGAATTTTTCTCAATTAGGTAAGAACGAGTTTCAGATTCGATCTTTCATTCGGCGCCGTCAGTTGGACCGAAATTCCGCCGACCGCGTTTTCGAGAGCGCGAATTCCCGGCGATATAGTTTTAATTAGCTCCGGAAATGCAGGCTCAAGCGGGCGGGCTGAATGAGAAGATCTGGCACAGGATCGCACTAATTCGGAGTATCGCGCGCACACGGTAGACGTTGCTAATTGCATCGGTTTGGTTCCGGGTGGCAATTTGCGGCGGACACGACGCTCTATTGACCGACACGAAAGAAGTCAAGTGGATTTCGATCGGGCGCGTTTTACATAGATACGTGCGATCTACTGTATTCCCGGCGACCGGATGTAACCAGCGGACGGTACCAGCTACCCCGGTGACTTCCGCGGTCGATAGCACGCGAGGTTCTCGGCAATTCCTCAAAGAACTGATGAATCGAGAAAAGAATCTTAAATATCACGACATAAAAAAATAAAAAATAAAAAAAAGCTCACACGTACTCGTCGCAAATAAAAAGCTAATTAGTCTTAACAAGACTCGACGCGTGCGCTATCAACGAATCGCCGGAAAACGCCTGGGGAAGACGTCGTACAGGAACTTCTAAGAATCTTCCGATCGCGGCTTATAAGTATGTAACTTTCGCATTTTTTCGCACGCTGTTCGTTCGTGGTGCCTCGGTTAATTTTTTTTTTATTTTTAATATTAAAGTCCCTCGAAAAGAAACAATGCAACTACAGACGCAATCGCAAAGCTGCCGACCGATGATAACGCCGCGGAGATGCGTCGGCGACCGGCGAGGTTAGTTCCCCGCTCGCTTGGCCGTTATCGCAGCGAGCGTCGGGCGTGTCTGCGGCGCGATTATCGATTAGCCCCGGCAAATCCACTGAGATGGAAAATGAAATAGCCGCCGCGGCCCCGGCCCTGCCTCTCGCCGACCGACGGGCGAAATGCGTGATCTATCAGCCCTATCGGCCCGTCACGGCCCGCGCGCTCCGGGATCGCGGACACGCCGCCGGCCGCGGTAATATGTTTTAATAATGGGGGCATAATGCGCGTAAAACGCGCCGCGCGTCGACGCGTACGCTTGCACTTATCGGCCCATTCGGCGCCCTTTCCGCTCCCTCCCCCCTGACGCCAGGTTTTATTGGGATTATCAGCGCACGCGAGAGCGCGCGATCTCAATGTCCGACGCTCGTTCCGGTCAATATGACCGCTTCCGCCACCCCCGCGTCCTTTCTCCCGGCGAAAATCCGATACACTTTTGTTTACGCCACGCCTGAAATATTAAATGACCGGAGGAGCGCACGATAATTATCGCGCGGCGCGCGACACTAAAGCGCCTGTAACATTGACGCCCTGGCCGGCCGGCACGTTTACCTGAATTATCCCCTTATGAACGAATAACGGCGAGAGCCTGGGCGCGTTATCCGCGTCCATAAATATCACGTCGCGGGCTCATCGAAGATGACCGAGCAATTGGGGCAAAAATTATCGCCGCCAGCGGATTGGCGAGCGGGCCGATACGTCGATACCGTGTCGCTCCCAGCGATTTTCGATTTAATTCGCCCTCCCTCTTTCAACGCGGCGAAGGTTTCCGGCGACGAATAATTATGACGCCGGGTAAAACAACGGCTCTCGTCGAGAAAGTTTGATTTCAAGGGGAGTGCGATTCCTTTACGCTCGCGGCCTCCCAGCGGGCCGCCGCGCCGGAACGTCCCGGTCAGCCCGAGTCAAAGACGTTGAAAAGTAAAGCCGGGGCAGGTGAAAGATCAAAGCGGACTCCGCGAGGACGCGCGACGTCGCTTTATGCCTTTCCGGCCCGTTTCGCCGCTGTCACTCGAGAAGTAGCAAAGACGTTACCAGTTCCAACGAGTTGCGAGGAGTTACGAACTGTTCCCAACACCCTTTCCCGCCCCCAAGACGCAAGCTTGCTTTCCCGCTACATCGCCGAGGGAATCGGCTGTCACGGCGCGGCTCTCCTGGAACCGCGAGGTGACTGTTTTGTTAAGCCGAAAATAGCAGAAATAATTTACATTTTTATTCGAACTTAATTGCAAAATATTCATATTTAATACAATAATAAAAAATTTATATGCAATCTTATGTGGTGGTTCAGTATATTATTTTTTTGAGAGGAGAGGGTAGTATTTAATGCAAAAGATTAGAAATGCTTCGAATTTCTCGTATTCTCCGCGAGAAAAGGATAAGAGCTGAAAAAAAAGGAGATAGGGAACGGCAGAACGTCGCGCACTAATCAGTATTGATAATTGAAGAATTAGCCGGCGACATGAAAACGCAAGAGTGATAGTTGGCCGGCGGGACATTGCTTTAAGAAACTCGAGGCTCTTGGAAATAATTTTCGACCGGGATGGGAAACGAGAACTTCACGGACTCGCGAAAGTTATTTCATACTACTTTGATGCAGCCTCGCTCGCGCTCGGCGCGCTCCCCCGGCTTGGCTATACAAAGACACTCGAGTTTCGAAGTTGGTGGATTACAACCAACTTCGCCCGCAATATGTAACTTATAGAATTTACAGATACTTCGGCGAAAATGGTCGAGAGCCATTAGCCGTGCTCGACATGTTTCCCAGATACGAGGTAACATACTTGCTACGTAAGCCTAATCTAAACTAGTGTCGGGTCTTTATCTACGCTGCTCACGCGGACAATTCAATTCTCCCTCGCGATACACATGCACGAGTCGAATTAACAGCTGTTTCGCAATTATTCTGCACGATTTTCTTAATTTAAATTAATTAAAAAATTTTTTTTAGTAAATTTTAAGACTCGAGTTTTAAAAATAACACTTAATTAAAAAAAAA
Source organism: Cardiocondyla obscurior (assembly GCF_019399895.1). Taxonomy (NCBI): domain Eukaryota; kingdom Metazoa; phylum Arthropoda; class Insecta; order Hymenoptera; family Formicidae; genus Cardiocondyla; species Cardiocondyla obscurior. The sequence goes on from NC_091864.1 coordinate 8,560,180, forward strand.
AAAAAAAAATATAATAAAGTCAGAATTGAGTTGTATATAACTTTCTGTTAGGGCTCTCGATACGTAATTCCCACCCGCACCTGAGCGAGCTTCGAAAAAGGGACGTTTATATTCCGTCCCGAGATTACATTAAAAGATAAAAAAGTTGCGGCCTTATCGGCGTCTTCTATATTGTGTACCCTCGACGCGATACTGCAATTAATTCTTAATGGACTAAGTTTGCCGAGGGTCCCGAAACGATCTCGGTCGGACGTCGCGCACGGTCAAATCTGCGCCCGGCGTTTATTTGCTTCGCCGATAGTTTCGGAACTCCAGGCGGCGCGTACATATACACACGTACGCCGGAAATCGGTCATCCTTCGAAGTACACGCGCGGGGATATTAACACAACGGACGCCGCTAACTCTTCGTAACGACGCGCGTAGTGGAAACGCATGTAAGCAAATGGACAAGTGCAAAATACACGGCGGAGCGGAGCACAAACGAGCGGCCGGGAGCTGTGCATACACACACTGGGCCACGCCACCGATCTAAAAGCCCGAATAAGCGTGCCCGACGGCTAATGAGAAACGGCTAATCACACGCCACCGCCGTGCTTCGTGCCCTCTCGCGTTCGTTTCGGGCCGAAAAAACCACCCGGACGTATCGAAAAACGGTCCTCCGCGCCTCCCATTAAACGCACGCCGCGTCGCTCCGTAAATCACCGTCCCGATATTTCGCGCGTAGCCTCGTCCAGCCAGAAATATATGTATTTTATCCCACGCTACCAGGCGGCTGGAGGGTGCTTTCGCGGTTAACCCGCTGTTATTTCCACTCCCCGGTGGGAAGAAATTCCGCGGGGTTGCGTGCGGAAAACGTGGCGCGTTTGCATAATATTAACACGGGGCAACGTATAAAAGCGCGCGCGTTGTAATTAGCATACTCTCGCTCGCCCTCTCCCCCGCGACGACAGGCAGGTGACACTATCGCGCCCCGCCGCTTATCCGCGTCTACGCGCCCGGCTATCGCGGGCTCTCGTCGCGTCGCAATCGTCGCGAAATGTCGGCGCGAGTCATGCAATATGTAGCCGCCGGACTATTTGGGGGGAGGCATCCTGGATCTGTTGAAGCGCGACTGATTACTGGCGGAATATTCACGATTCCGCAGCTGTGTACATCTCCGTCCCATACACACTTGCACGTATGCGCGCGCGTGTGCATATACACGTTGTATATTTCACGAGAATTTGTACACGGCCGCCACCGTTTGGTTTCCTCTAATCAAACAACTGATACAATACCTATGCGCAGAGAGAGAAAGAGAGAGAGAGAGAGAGAGAGAGAGAGAGAGAGAGAGATTCTTGCCACCGCTGCTCGAATATTCCTCGTACTTGCATCGTAAAGTCGATATTCCCGGGACGCATCGATACTCAGCGAGAAACGCAATTTCTGTCACGCGCCTAGCCGCTTGGTCGCGCCGAAGAAAACGCGTGCTCGCAGAATCCGCAGAAGTAAATTCCGTTGATCCCAGTTCAATCCTCTCCTCCGCCTCCCCCGTCTCTTCTCCTTGTCGGGGTTCTTTTTTCGTAACACAAGGAAGGAGCAGCTGTGCCCGCGCGCCTTTGGCGAATCCGAAGGGAAGAGGGTTGCAACAGCGAGCGAGAGAAATAGAGAGATGAGGAGATAAAAAGAGAGAGGAGACAAGGGGGATATCAAACTTTGCGTTTGCTTTCTTCTTTCCTTTTCTTTCTTTTCGCAGCAGTGAAGGCTCGCCTTATCTGTGTAACCATTCGGCACAGTATCCTACTTCGCTCCTTCGCGTACTTACGTACTTCCGGTTTTGACAGCAAAACGTGTGAGATCCGCCCCGTGTTTCGTCATACTCACCCAATTCCGCGGCGGCATGACGCGGGAATGAAATATGCATGACTAACCCTACGCTTACGCGCGTTATCCGGGCCGCGCGGGTGTTACCGAGATATTTACGATACTTCGAGATTGCGGAGTATCGGCTTCTCGAGAGGGAGAACACCGGTACCGCCTCGCGAGGGAAAATCCAGCGGTGGATTCTTCCGGTGAAATTATCGAGAAACCTCTCTCGAACTGCCGCGTGTCGCCGTACTCGCGTGCTCGATGAATGAAAATCCGCCTCCATCGTTAAATCTTAAGCGTGTCTCGAGAAATATTTCACACGAGTATGACGTTTTCATGCCGGGACGTTAATATTTCAACTCGGAGGTTAAAAGATTATAAGAATATGATATACTTTCGATTACACGTTAATCTGATCTTGGATCAATGATTTATTCGAGAAATCTTTGGCAAAAATAGCATCCGTTAACGTTATATAGACTTGTCACTTCTGCTTGTGCATATACGAGAACCGAAATGCGAGGAGCTCCGGCTCGCTTACTAAATTAGCGTCCCGTCTCCGCCCCGGGCTCTGCGAGCGATGCGACCTGCTCCTTATCTGTAACCACCATGCCGCTACCGGACCGGTATCCACTATATCATCCGACTGGCACCCTCCACGGACTTTGTGCCTATCTTCCTCGTCCTCGTCCCCGGGCCCTCGGCTTCCTCGCGCACGCACACCGGCGTGTGCACACGACTGCTCGTGGATTTGGTTACCGTGAGCCGATGCGCCGGTTAGACGGCTCTGCTCGGAACACATGCTTTGGTATTAATTTCCCCGCAGTCTGCACCGCTGATACGCGCGTTTTGACAACCGTATTCAGCGAGCAACCGAGTGAGCACGCGTTTCTGTTACGCGGAGAGAATTAATACTTTCGAACCCCAATTATACGACGTTTCTAAATTTAACGTGAATCAATTACTGATATAATTGAGTATAAATTTATCCCTAGAGTTATCATAAAATTAATTTTGAGCTCACAATTTTTTTTACGAGCGTCTTATCGCGCGAAAATCATTTTCTTTCATTTTGTCTAGAACTTCGATTGTCGCAATTGAGTTTGTAGCAGTGTAAATTCTAATTATAAATTTCGCCTTTGTTAGTTTGATTGGTTAAATGCAAAAAAAAGTATTGCCTCGTTTGCCTGCGTAGATATTATTTATCTGCCTCGTAAAATATAACACGAAGAATGCCGCGAAGGAAGACAACGGGATGGTCTTCATGGCGGAAGATGCAATTATTAATAAGGCCCTTATAAAAGTTTTACAACCGTCGTTAAATTTCAACATCGATTGTAGAGCAAAAAGAGCATTTTTTTTCTTCTTCAAACAATTAGCATGTGCTATTACAAATAAGCGCAGGTCGTTTCTCGCGTTGTTATACAAGTACCACCTTACGGGCTTACACATTACATATATTTCTCAAATATATATTTAAAAAAAAAAAGCCTCTTTTTTTATAGTTTCAAGTACCTTACAGAAGAAATTCATCCGTTTCGTTTGATACCTTTTAGTTTCCAGTAATAGGTACCAGCCGAATAATAGGAAATAAATGCGAAACGTAATAATTCGTGGTACATAATTAAAGAATATAAAAAAGCGTGTAAAACAAAATTAAAATACGCAGTTTTTCAAGTGTAAAGAAAGTCAGATCTTCATGAAGGATCCTTTTTACTTTACAGCGCGCCGTAAACTCCCTCGGCCGAATGATCGCGTTTCTCGGTAAACAGCAAAGACAACGTAATATCAGTGATATGGCGCATCCTAGATATGCCTTCGCGAGAATAGAGTCAGGATAAAAAAATGATCCACATCCAATTTGGGGAAAATCGCGCACGCGGCGGTGGCGTTATTTTTACGAGGACGCGAGTTGACGTACGCGTCGATGTAAACCCGAAGAAATGTCGCGGTGGAAGCGTGGAAAATTGAACAAAAAAAAAAAAAAAACTGGATGAAAGAACGGCGCGTATACATACGCGTCTGCTGCCAGGACATTCGGCTGGAAGCAACGGGCGTGACAGTTGATAGAAACATCCTAAGCGACAATGACATCCGCCACGTGCGGGACCCGCTGATCGAGATTAGTGGATGCTAACTGCGTAAAGAAATAACGAGAGGAAAAGAGAGAACGAACGTGCGAACAAGCAGAAAGTACGGTATGGGAGACGAGATGTGCACGAAAGACCCTGAAGAGACTCTTGGCCGGGGATCGAAGGAAGCGCACTTGATTTCTGGTTAATAAAACGTTATGCCAGACATAAAGTGATATGGCGATGTATCGCGAGTTATAGCACAATCGAGGTAGAACGGCAGAGGGGAAGGGTGGAGGCAACAGTAGAGAAAGCCACTGCGGGGCTACGTGTTGCGGTGGCGAGAGAGACTCTGGTCCGGGAGTAGACTGTAGAGAGATAGACGAGCAGGGATCTCGGGGGGGGGGTGCACGGGAGATCACGCGGCGAAGGGGGACACGAGAGCGCAGCAGAGCGAGAGGAACACAGGGAAAAAGAGACACAAACTTCCTCTCACACGTACGCGATACGCTACGCCACTGGTGTACGCGTAAAGAGCATGTTGTCTCACGGTCACGCGTGTGCGAGGTACGTAATGGGTTGAAGAGAGCAGAGAGGGCGCAGTCGCGAAGCTGGAGCCACCCTCGCGACCCCCGGCTGCCAGCGCCGGCGTCGACGGCGTCGGCGTCAGCGTCAGCGTCGGCGGCGGCGGTGGCATCAACCCTACCGGAACACCGTTCCGAGGAGGCAGCGAGTTCGACTCGTGCCGGGAACCAAACCGCACGCGGCTCGTCGATCGTTTACCTCGCGCAGGCGAGGGGGTGTTTTCGCTGAAGAGTAGCGTCGCGACGCGGCGCGGAAGCGCGGCAACTTTTATCGTCGTCCCTCTTCCGCTCTTATCCAAGCGGCGAACTCGCGCGGCGAACTCGCGCGGCGAACGACGCAGCATCCGGGAAACAGGATCCGTTCGCGAGTGTAGAGAGAGATTTCGCGGTGCCGGCGCGAGCGAATCGGGGGGGATCGTTTGCCGACGGAGAATGTAGAGCCCCGGTCGCGAGAGGAAAGAGCGTTGAGGACTCTATCTTTGCTGCGGAGGAACGGTATTTCTCACTCGAAACTGCTCTGTGATTTATATAAGCCGCGAGTCGTAAATCCGTGCTTGATCACGGAGGAGAAAAGGAAGCGGTGTGTGCAGGTGTGCCGTGTGTGTACGTGTGCCCTCTCAGGTATGACCAGTCACGAGTGAGGCTCTCCCTGCACCAGACATCCATTCTCGCGGAATCACACGGACACGTAAGTGCTGATTGCCTTTCGTCCCGCGGTCGTAGGACGCTTTATTACTCCGCTCGGTTCGAGCGGCGTAAAACGAAACGAGCCCCGTCGTTCGCGCCCCGTAAGAGTTACGTATATATAATTTCACATTGAAGATCTCGCTCGTTCACGAGAAGGGACAAGTAATTTTATCGTTTAGAGACTTAGTACTCGGCGATGAAAAGACTCGAGAATTTTGCGAGATGTTACCGCGCAATTATAATTTTTTCTTCGTCGCTCGCCACATTAATAAAACCTACCGTTAAAAGATTACGAGACTTTGAGTGGTCTTGTTATCATAAAAATGTTGTCTGACGTTTAGCTAATATTTTCAGTTCATTCTTCAATCGCATTTCGACACCTGAGCGCCGATTGTTAATTATTTCAGCCGAGAGTTTTCATCTATTCACCGCAAAACCAACGTTGATAAAAGAACGACGATAATGTGACTGTTTGACATTTAGTATTCGCGGTAAATAACTGTCTCGGTTTTCTGTCCTTTTTTAGCAATTTTTTTTTATCTACAAAGACATTTGGCAAAATGATTTAACTCGCGAGAGACTTCTCTTCTCCCGCGAGTATGACGTCTAAAAGTCTGTATTTTATTAAAAAATTCAAAAAGTATTTTTATCCCAAGGTCGAAACGTTGTTTTAACATAAACGCAATAATAATTTTTCTTTTTTTCACGAAATGACGCTTAATAAAAAAATTAATAGAAAAAAAGTTTAATTTTTTATTTCCTCGCCATTCAGCGTTCCAAATGCATTTTTTCACAATCCGCAAATAATAAGCTCGCGAGAGACTTTGAGAAGAAGCGACGGGAAGCTTTATCAGCCACCACTCCGTCGAAATACAAATTCATTGATTTTCCGATTTCGAACGTCGTGAGACGCTAGAACTGCCATCCGTTATAATTGAGTTGAAGCTTCTCCACTCCTAATTCACTGCTTTCCTTAAACGCCGCATCCAATTTACACCGCTCAGTGAAATCAGAATTCCGCGGAAGAAGTTACTTCAGTATCCGATCTTTCGCAAATGCATCGTGAGCACCTTTCAAAAATGCACGATATCGTTTATTATAAAATCGATGAGACGCGTCTAAGTAAGTTACTGCATACGTTACTGTAAAGAGCCTCGCAAAAATGACATTATTAGCTACGTTTATCGAGAGGCGGCGTAATTGAGAATCCGCAGAGGGCATTAAAGACGCACCGTTTTCTTGATCGCAGCGTTACGTAATCGTCGCCCGCCTTGCGAGTGCGATCTCCCGAAAGCCGAGAGCGCGGAAGTTGATCGAGTCGTCTAATTGGCAGCCCAGGCGCGGCTTTGATCTGGAAATTGCAATTTCTGTTGTCTCGGGGCGCGGCTGAATTGTTCCTGGGCGCCGTCTGTTTGCGCGGCGCGTTATCGCTAAACGAAACAATCGGTCCCGCCGTCGCTCTCTCGCCAAGATACGTAAGCCTCACTTTAAAACGTTTTCCTAACGGAAGATAAATTATTACGAATCCGCGTTAAGCCCACGTGGCGGCCGGGGATGCACAGAGAATATATTAATGCGAAATGCATCGCGCACCCTCGCGGCCCTTCGCTCCCCCCCTCCCGCGAATGCAAAACTAACATCTGCGTTATCCCCGAGAAACGCAAAATCGCTTAAGCGCCGTCTTAAGCGGGAGGCGGCGAAACTTTCGCTATATCCGTCTGACAGTTATCCGATACATTACACGCCGGGATACCCGATATATTATGCGCGCGGCTGGTATATACGCGCACCCCCGCCCGCCCCTCTCACGGATAATTTTATTCCAGCATGCGAATTCCAGCGGCACGCGCGAATATTACGCTTCTCCCGACCGCGCGCGAAGCGAGTGTGCGTGGACCGCGCGAATCCCGCGGGGCGCGAATGAAATCGCGGGCGATTCGGCGTAATGATATTACGCGCCATAAATTTTACGCTCGGGAAAGGAAGCGGGGCGGCGGGAGATAACTCCTGAACATCGACCGATGTGCCAGACGCGTCGGCCTCGCTTTCATCTCGTTACAAGCTCTAATGCGCGAGCAGAGTTGCGGCCGCGTCTGCCAGAACTCGACGATACGTGCTTTTGCCCGAGCTTTGTACAATTAATCGGCGTTTCCGTCGACGGGCTCTTTCTCTCTCTCTCTCTTTCTCTCTCTCTCTCTTCGTTTCGCGGCAGCTTCTTCCTAAATTTCGTCGTGGCGATTTGCCCGTCGGATTAGAAGGAGCAATTATGCGCGCGAGGATTACAAAACAAAATTGCGAGCAACGCGGTGACCGAGAACTCCGCGAACTTGGCACGCTCACAAAAACGCGAACGGAAAGTTTAAAATGCATCCTAAGCGTGCGTTAATCGAACCGTGTACTCGCTTTTATTCTGGCTGTTCGGACGCTTATTTTTTACTATGCTCCTGTGCGATTTCAAAGAGTCAAGTACTCGGATACTGCGCTAGCACAAAAGTTACACGAATCGGGCAGGATTATTAAACGTTATGTCTCGCCAAGGTTTTAGCATTACGACGCGGAACTTGTAAAAAAAAGAAAAAATATATCAATTTTTGTAACGCCCAATGCGCGCAGCCATCATACACATGTCGTCAAGTGAGCTTCCGATATATATTATGTCATAATATTATATATGATATTATATATATATAAGAAAACGAAGGAAAAGAAACATCGCGGCGAAATAGAACTCGGGCGAATTCGGAGTGGCGTCGCGTTAATAATATTCCGGCGTTGTGATATCTATCAATTTTAATTGTCGGAAAACGTCGAACAAAATACAAAATAAATGCGTCGCTATTTCCGGTGCTCGGGGTATATTGATGGTGCATTAACTTGCCGCTGCAGTTATCGCGAACGATGTTTTTCGATAATTCGCAGCCGCCGTTTCTTCTCGCAAAAGTCCCGTTAAATTATGACGTTAGAAATTAAATTGAGTATTTTTTTTCCCCGCGTGTCGTTCGCGACAAGATAGTTTTTCTCGCGCGATGAAACAATTCGCGGTGTAGTAGTGCTTTCTATATTGCCGATAAATAAATAGCTAAAAATCGCACGGTTTATTTCTGACGTAGGACATGGGCGAATTAAATTGCACGCTAATTTATGTGTTTAAAATATTAAAAAAATTTTTTTTTATATCGCCGAATATACGCGACAAGATCCAAAGTTTGTTCGCTTCGATGTATAATCCAACAAAAGAACACAACGCTTAATTTTTTTTTTTAGCAATATCCGCATACAAAAATTATAATAATAAAATAATTTAAGTACTGACAGAGATATATACACGTCGGAGATTAAATTATGCAACGCGTGCTTTTGTTGTGCGCAGTGTAACATGGGCGTGTGTTTTTACGTAAAATATTGTTATAAATAAAGCTATAAATAAAGCTGTAGATATGACGATTTGATGCAGACGAGTGCGATGCAAATTAAGCCGCTTTTCGAGGAAGAGTCAACGATACTGCAGTTTTTTTTCCAGAAGCATCGCTTCCGCCGTCATCAAGGGACTCGTGCGGTGGCAGGTTGACGTGTTGGGTTCGATGGAAAATGCACGTCGCGCGCGAATGGATTAAAAATTTTTTAACGAAATACCGCTCTATAAAACTGATATTGTAACGCACAAAAGAAATAGGAGTTATCGAAAGGGGAGAAGTCGAGTGTCGCTTTATTTTTTTGTACCTCTCTTCGCGTTCGCGACGGACTGACGCTTGTTCGTATTTTTTTACAAACGATCAGAGGTAAATACGCGATCCTATTTCCACGAAATTGCGAGGTACAGGCGACGATTAAACGCCCACCGCGAAACTTTCGCGGAATAAATTTAGCCACAACGTATTTTTAATCCCAGCGAAAATTAGACTATATAATCTCTGAGAAGTTGAGAGATTAATCGAAAAATAAAAAGAGAAAAAAAAAAAAGAAAAAAAGAAAGGAAAACTGCATCGACGAATTCAATGTTCCTGTTAGCTTTTTCTAAAACGTTAATTTATTTTCGCAGATATCTCGCGTTTAAAACGCAGTCGGTTTGAAATTCGGTACCACATCGCTATAATATCATGGACTTCGGTGGGTCTTTTCGAACGATACTTATCGCTCGCGGAGCGTCAGCGTTCTCTCGGTAATCCGTTTGCGCCCGTCGGGCCAACAGACGTCGCTTTTGTTTCCGGAGAGACGTTTTAGAGATTATTTCATCTCACGCGGCGCAAAATAGCACTCGGGAACTAAAGAACATTTTTCGAATTATTATATTATTCCGCATTACATTGGCGTCCGCTCGGGCGGAGATTCCGCCGGCGCGGAAACTCGATTCTTGTGATTAAACCGAGTTTTAGATTAACGACGGATACACGACACTCTCAATCTCGTTAATGTTTGATGCGGAAGTGGTGAGAACGCGGGAGAGAACGAAAGAGAAAACATGAGAGAACGAGAGAATACGATGAGAAAGCTGCGCGCGATGATAGATGGAATGCGACGTAAATCTTATTTGCCTCTATCTACGTCCATACCGTAGCGCTTCCCTGCCAATATTGTCCGTTTTCGTATGCAACTTTTAACAGCCGAGATGTGTCGCTGTCATGCAGGCTTTCGTTCCCTCGGTATGCGCCCTCACGTATACGCCGCGCAAATCCGCGAGGAGGACGACGCGCCCGGACTTATAAGTGATAAGCGCGGCTCCTCGGAGTGCCTGAAAAATATCGAAATAGTCGAATGCCGCGCGCGTTTCGCTCTGGTCTACCGTTTCCGGGGCGGATATCTCGCCGAGGGGAGAAGCTGTCAGGCGTCGTCGTCGCTCCTTGCGAAACTCAATGCGATGCGGGGAAACACGTCAAGATCTTTGACGTTAATGCCGGATAATAAAGTTTCCTCCCTTTCTTTTATTTTTTATTATTTCCCCTCTTTTCTCTCTCTTTCTTTATCTCTCTTTTAGTTATACTCTTCGTTAGAGACTTCGCGGGAAATCTTCCGTTTTTAATTCCCGGCAACTTTGGGCCGCGCGGCCGCCGCCACGTTTTAGTTAATGAAAAATCGACCGCAACTTGATTAAAGACTCCGCTATTAAAATTAAGGTCAGCGCGGATCTAGGACTCTCCATGCGGAATATTGATGGGACGGGATTTGATGGATAACCGGTAAGGAATATCGATAGACGCCGTGACTTCCTTCGCGAAGCTGAAATATTATTGTTGTCGCGGGCGTTTGCCGATAAACCGCGCAAATGCATTACCAACATATTTCTATATGAAAAACCGACGGGAAGACAAAAGCGTATTTAATATATTTTCCGTCGATCGTGAACGGAAGATGTGCTCGCTCATACTTGACGTTATTAACAATCTCCAAGAGCTGATTCAATTGTAATAACAATTTCGTTGTTTAACTGTAACTCCCCGGGTGAATTAAAAACACGTTAAATATTAATCGCGCTTAGATTCGATCGGGTAAACGGAAAAGTGCCGTCCGCCGAGCCCTTCCGCGATACATTTTCCAGCGGCGATATCGATCTGCTTTATTAAAAAGGTTTGTTTCCTCTTGTAACTTCGGCAGTTAATCCGCCCATCGGTAAGGACGTAGCAGTCGAGTTATTATTTATTGCAGAGCGAGATTGCACTCCCGGTATCGAAAGAAATCGAGGTAGGAAGGAACGGACCTCGCTTTTTCTTCCTCAACTCCGAACTGTTTTTCGCGGCAGACTCGGGGAGTTGGCGAGGGATAACGTCGCCCGGTCACACGGAAAAGCGTTAAGAGCTATCATCTCGGGAGACTCGTTTCGCGCGTCGTAAATCACGGCGGGAAGTCCAGCCGACTCTTTGACGCGTTTTATAACGCCTTAAAAATGACCATTAATTATCGCCCGGCCGCCGCGCACGGTCAAACGCGCGGTCTGAAAGCACACATCCCACCGGCAGCGCACATCCGTGTCGGATTCGCATAAATTCCGAGCATACAGCTGTCGCGACACCGACCACGGAATAAATTCACCAGGGCAAAGAACCCGGGGACTCCGATTCGTGGCAGCGCAATATCGTTGCTCGCAGTAACAATCGATCTTTAATTGCATCCTTAAGCTCGTCTCCGCTGACCTTTCGCGGCCTCCGGCGCTTTCGTGAGCTTCGTACACCCGTAAATAATTCAACGCGGATTCACCCCCGGCTAAGCCGATTACTGCTATAATAACGACCGATGTATAAAATAAGGACAAAAAAAGAAGAAAAAAAAATAGAGAAAAAAAGAATATTGCCACGTCGTGTAATAACGATCGCCAAATGGAACGCGTCAAAGGGAAATTCGCCCAGCGGATCGCGGAACAAATGCGCGATTCGTTCCGAAGTGCCGCGTCGACCGCAAAAGTGTTAATGGCACGCGGGGCCGCGGCATTTCTGCGTCATGAATATGCATCGTGGGATTATACATCGAACAATAGTGCATTACGACCGGGAAGGCACTGGCGAAGTGAGTCGCGGTCGGCTCTCCACCGCGGGAGAGAAAAGAGGGGGCATCAGAGGGACGAAAAGAAAGAAGGTGAGTCAGGCCGGGAAATAAATCTTCCGCGGTCCTCAAATTAAGACGACCGACGGTGCGCGAGAGGACATTTACTTCCCTAATGCATCGACATGATTCCGCGAATGCTAATGCGCCCCCCGTGCCCCCTTTTTCTTCCTTTACGGGCTGACGTGTGATAACGATCCGCGATAACGATCGCCCCGGCAGTGCACGCGCCTTCTTCCGCGCCGACTTCTTTTTTTTTCCTCTCTCTCTCTCTCTCTCCTTTTCTTTTCCCCGCCGGTTGGGAGCTTATTGCGCCGTCACTAATCGATTCATATCAACATTCCGTGGATTTTACGCACCATTTTCCACACGACCGCGCAATTTCCTACGAGGCCATAAGAAGCGACCCCGAAAGCGCGGGGGAGCTTACGGCCGTTTATTATATTTAAACAGCCGTTTCCCTGCCCCCGCGCCCCTCGGGTAACGATTACTGCCGGCAATGAATGCGGTAACGAAGCGTGTCGCGCTTCAAAATCTCTTTCGCAAATTGCGGCTCGATATTTCCCGCGCGTTTCGGAAGCTTCTCTCAATCTCGGGGCAGTATGCGCGACTTTCGCATAACGGTGAGCGCGGAAAAATGTGCTCGCGACACGTATAAATTATTGGTATACACTAAATTGCGAAGGTGGTGTGTGTCCATAAGCGAAGAAGGATCTGCTTTACAGCCGTCAAAAAATTCATGCGCCCGGTGACATTTGTCATCCGCGTGCGCGATAACGGGCATAACGAGATTCCGGTGCCAGTCGGCAAAGCTGGCGTTGATCAAATTATTTCCCATTATCCGTGCCGCGCGCTAGTTACCGTAATATCTAAAACAGCCCGTAACGCCCGGTGGCGACCGCTAAACAGCACGATCAGCAAGAGGCGACGGCCGTTGCCGTCGAAATTTTCGGGCGAACGATGACGTTCGCGCGCGTGGCAACAATTACATTCCAGCAAGTACAAAAATTAATATAATAAAATATAATAATGTAATGTATAATAATAAAAAATAAAATAAAATAATATAATAATAAAAAAATATTATATTGTAATAAAATAAAATGAAATAAATTTTAATTGCGACACCTAAAATTTTATTTTATTTATTTTTCTTCTTTTTTTTTCCTTTTTTTTATACGAGTACTTTTATTCGCCACACCTCTAGCTCTTCATGCACCTGGCTTAACGAAACGCAACACGCTTTTTTTTCCACGGGTGACTGCGATGTTTGACACGAGCTCGCGTCGCGGCCTTAATATGCATCGGCCGTTTCGGTGCTCGCGAACTTCGCACAGTATCAATCACGTTTTATTGGCGTGCTGTCCGTACATTTTTTTACGACGCGCCGACACCAGGTATCCGCGATATAAATACGCTCTCCGTCTCTCTTTTTCTCGGCGCAATGCCCCCGTCGGTCTCCCGATTCATCAGCGGTAACAATGGACGTAAAATCCGCTCGAATGAGTCTCCTTTATTCCATCGAGATATCGCGGTATCAGTGCGCCGTGGTACACGTCGCAGCTCCTTAATTCGATCGCGGATACTTCCGCGGCCGGTAAAAAAAAAAAAAATATTAGAGGCACTCGTTGCGTGCTTTCGCACGAGCAATCAGACTCAATAACGTGGAAGTTCGTATAACATTAAAAAAAAAGAAAAAAAAAAGACGAAAAAAAAATCACATGAGAAATCGTTGGCACGTAACTCCGGAGTTTTCGTTTCCCAAACTAAAAGGAGCAAATTTTAATTAATGTGCAAAACGCAACTTTCCCTATTCTCTTCTTTGCGTCAATTAAAACTCGCTTTTGAAACGTTCCTCTTCCAAAAAAATCCCATACATGCAAAAGGTCCGGTGTGTGCGAAAGTTGTCGACCTGGAAGGGGCGGTGTTTTCACGGAGCACGGAACGTTGAGGGATGAAAAGGGTTAACGCGGGTAACGAACGAGTGCGTCGCGATTCCGCCAGCACTCTTTGTCTCGGCGCCATTCATTCAGCTTCTTCGACACCACCGCTGTGGAACGACCGGAGCACGAAACGCTCTAATCACGACGATTGTTTCATGGCGTGTACGCCGGCCGACTTCCTTCGACCGGCCGCTGTCGCGGATTTATTGCGCGTTCGCTAACCCGCTGTTATCGATACCGTAGATTATCCGCACGCACCCGACACCTCACCCCTTTCCTTGCACCTCATGATTTTAAAGATTTTGCCACTCGTGTCCTCGTTTCGCGAAGTTCTCTTTCTTTCCGACAGTTTTCGGCATTTCTACTTTTCAAGACGTACGCGGACGAATCGGGAACACATACGAGTTTAAATAATGTTTGTGCTAAATGCGGAGTGACTATAATTACAAATCGGACCCGCAGACTAAAAGGATCGGCAAGCAGAGCGAAAGAGAATATGTTACAAGACACTCACGATTGATTCCTAATTTTCGAGATTAATCCAATTTCGCCGGACGAATTTTCCCATTCAGCTCGACTTCAATTCGTCTATTTTTTCCCCCGTCTGTCGTACATTATTCATGTACTCCGTTTTTTTTTTTTTTTTTTTTTTTTTTACGTCACTTGAAATGAATGCAATTATTACGCGCGATACGCGTTATTCGATTTCCAATTCATCGGATTGCTCGCCTTTTATGATTCGCCGATTGTTATATGTATTTTGTAAACGTTTGATGAAAGTAGGAAAATAAAAAAGCGCTTGGTTATTATTTTCCGACGCTAATTATTCGTGCCGCGACCGGCTGAAATATCTCTATCGTCTTTTATCTTCTACTCACCAAGACAACTGCGATCGCATCGTGTACAATAATAATTAATTATTCACTCTACACTTTTGCGCGCGGCTCTACGACATTCCCGTTTGGTAAAATCGTATGTAAAAAAAAAATCTTTCCCGATTACTTTACAGCACTCTTGAAACGGCCGACGAACTGGCTGCAGTTCGTATTCATTATAATTACGGCATGCGGCGCTTTAATTTCTCCTTGAGATTTTTATCTAAGCAAAACTCTCGTTTCATTTAAATAAAGATCCAGAGAAGAATAGAGCTGTATAAATAAATTTATATATTACATATAAATTAAATTAAGATTTCTAAATAAACATTTTAAATGTTTTCAAATAATATTCTTTTAATTTTATATTTTATTTCTTTTTGCGCGCGTATAATAGCTGAGATTGTGTTATTTTATTGTATTAAATTAATTTTTCTAAAATTATTAATTTTTTTTTTTATGTATATAATTCCCACCCGAATTGCTTACTTACTAAAAAAAAGAACCATGCAACTAACCTTGAAAGACGCGCAGCAGCGGAGTTTTGATGTATCTGCAATAAAAAAATAAAAAAATTAAATTGTAGACATATACATAAACAGCGCGGATGGTTTCTTCTAGTATTTAATAAATAATGATAATAATTTTACTTTTAATAAAGTGTTCAAGTACAGAATAACCCTTCGACTCGAAAGCTCCGTTAAGATTTTGCCCTCTTGTACGCGCACCTTTCTCAAAACTGTTTGGGGGTCGGAAATATCTCCCGCTCGTCTTTAGGACTGTGAAATTTAGTAATTTCCCCGGGGAGACCCTCGCGTGTCGCGACTTTTCACACGGCCGCCTAAAGACGCGCGAAGTCCCTTGCGAAAGAAATGACGCGTAAATCGACGGAATCTTGATCCGAGATCGCAAGGACGGCCGCTTCTCAGGAATGCGGCGCAATTTAACTTAATTAAAGCTGCGCCGAGTGGATCCGGAGGGCGAACACGCGTACATTCGTTCGTCCGCTCTCTCTTTCTCTCTCTCTCTCTCTCTTCTTCTCTATCTTTCTATCTCTCTCTTACTCTCTCGTTCTCTCGCAACCCGATCGATATCGAGGAATTTTCTGCGGTACTGCTACTCGGTTTCGCCGCGCGGCGAGGATGCACGACATGCAGCGAGAGTGGCGCAGTTTCTTGTCACGCGCGCGTTTCGTGCTTTCGCGTACCACATTTCCGGTCGTCTCACCCTCGCACGCCCCGCCCGCCGTCGAACGTATTTCCCGACACGGCCGCTTAGAGACCGCATTTACCTGCAAAACGTTTCAGGAGCGCATCTCGGCGCTGCCGCCGCCGCAGCGGACCTATATACGCGCCGAAGGTAATTGCGCCCGAGATATTTCGTCGCTCAGGGCCAACTAAAACTTCCCGACGACTTTTGCGTTCACCGCGGCGCGCCAGCGGCGTGGTTTTTTTTTCCCGGGGATTTTATTCAAAAAGAAACCCCGCGCGCGTTTGCTTATTTTCAAGAGGATATAATTGCATTTAATTCAGCGGAAGGCTTCACGAAGATGGCCGGCATATCGTTTCTCCCGCGCGTCCCTCGCGGACGTGTAAAAACATTCGATTTTTTACGAGACTTTTTCTTGCTCATCGAGTGTAAAAAATGTGTTTTAATTGATCGTTTCGAGGAGCGACGGCGGCGCACGATGGGAATCGACTTCTTATAAATCGCCCGACTCTATGGAGGTTTTTGCATAAACTCGTTTGAACCATGCGCCCATTAAAAACTTAACAAGATTTATGGATCCGAGAAAGGTTAATGATTCGTGAACTAGACATGACGCCGCCGTGCGGTACAAGTTATTGTAGTTTTTAATCGCGATCGAAGGGGAAAGATAAGAGCGGTTCTCGCGGAAGGCGACAAAAGCGCGCTACCTGCACACGTTGAAAAAAAAAACAAAAAAATCCTAAGAATCGTAGAAGAATGATTTATCCGCGCGCATTTTTCCTTGTATATAATACCTTATATTTATTTCTTTGTCTAGTTTACGAACGCATTCTCTTGTTAATATTAGATTTTCATGAGCATCTTTGGCAGTATTTTCGTTGCATCTGCGCACCGATGTGCGTCAATATTGGATTGTCCCGTAGTATTTCCTCTTAAAGTCCCGCCAGCACCTCATCGGAAAATTCAAAAGAAGCCTGCCTCGCATCCGCGGTCACGGATCCGTTAACGCTAGGAGCGTTATGTACATACGTGATTGGCGACACGCCAGCATAACGAGCACGTATCCCCGTAAAAAGACGGGGAAAAAGCTCTCCAGGAATTCGGCGGAGGAATGTATAAACAGCGAGGGGGCGGGTCGACAAGATTGCTGATTAAAAGGGCTTGCCAGCGCAAAGCGGCACGGTGGGAAGGGAGGGGGCCGATTGTGCCCAAGATAGATAGTGGCCCGGGCGTTATTACGACTCTGCGCGATTTCTTGCAAGGGCGGAAAATGAGCCAGAACTTTAGCCTATTAAGCGCGAAGCACAAACCCGCCCGTCGGCGAGGACTGTACACACGCGATCGCCCGTTTGCGTTTTCTTTCCCGCCGTCAAGCGGCATCAATTTATTCCGCTCATCGTTACCACCAAGCGCGCTTCAGTGGCATGGTGAATGCAACCAATTTGAATCCCAGCGACAGATCCGTATCGATTAATTCGGTATCTCGAATCTTTAATGAAGATTGAGATAAGACAGCGTTTTTTCGTTGCAGCTCTGCCATAATAAATTCTCTTGACGAATCTTGCATAAATTATTCGGAAATAAAATTTTATTCCACTTATCGAGTTTTTTATTTATTAAGGTTTATAATATAATTATAAATATATATATATATATATATATATATATATATATATATATATATATATATTATCTCTAATAATAAGAAAAACCCTAAAATTTTTATTTGCCATTTTATATAAAATGTACATATGTATTGATATTGAAATATAATTTTATATAATTAAAAATATAGTTTAAACAATTAAATAATCTATTTCCGCGTCACTTATTTAAATTCATACTTATATTTAATCGGTTGACACGTCAAATCGTTCGACGTTTCAAAACTGAAACCAGGGAATTTATTTTTAAAGCTGAGCATAAATTTTTAATGAGATTTTAATTATTCCAAAATTAAAACCTTACTTTTAAAACCTATCAATTTGACATTGTTAATATTGAATTATCCTCAATTATTAAACACTACAATCTTTCGCGTTCTCTATTATTCAAGAAAATTTGTTTAAACTTTTACCGTTCGATCGTTTCGAAAGCATCTCGTAAGAATGGCGGAGGAGAGACGTAAGTGCACGGAGAAAAAAATGATTTTATTGCACTCCCGTGGGTCGAATAATGAACACGGCGCGAGTGAGCGATCAAAGAAAAACGCGGGCGAGAATCGGGCAGAGCCCTGCACAAAAGAATGTAGCGAGTCAGGTGAGAAATACGGGGACGGCGTCCCGGTGCTCGCGAGGTATCCATTACGAGTCGGGAAGCACCCCCTCGCCGGGAGCGAGAAAATAAACGAGAGTTCCAGCTCGTTAGCCGTCGAACAGCCTCGCGCTAATAAATGCAACACGCGATGTTCCATTTGCATCCGCGTTCGCAGCGACGACTGCGAGTCGGACCTTCGAGTTCTCAACCGGCTGCTTGAGGCTGCAAATCATCCCCGCCGCGACCGGATCGTATCAATAAAACGAATTTTCGAGCAATTTAATTTTAATCGTAAGCAGGTAGACAGTGTGGAATTTATACGTCAAGTTCGGCGCTTGTTAGGCTCGTTCTAATACATTAATCGCAAGCAACCAGCCACGACTCGCGACTGATGTAGAACTAGCCTCAGCTGCTTGTGATTACCGCAGAAACAGCGTTAAACAGCCCCGTACTACCCGCGCTTAATGAACGACGTTTCCTCGGAGCTCTTCCGACGAATTAAAGAATTCAAAGCCGTATTAAGTGGGATGGAGCATTTTCAAAGGGCCGCCGCGGCGGCGTCGGCGGCGCACGCGAATTAAATATGCGGGCAAATATTTTGCAAAAATTGCGGAATAAAGGACAGTCGTCCGTCTCCCTCCCTCCCACCCTTTTTCTCTGCAATTGAAAAAGATATATGAATATGTATGCGTTGAAAAGAGGCACCGCCCGCGTGCGCACTCTCAAACGGCAGCGTATTACGTATCTGAAAAATGCAGCCCGAAGGGCTAGTTAAACTAAAAACTCGCGTTAAAGCCCGCACGAAGTACCGGAGATAGGAGAGGATACGAGGTCTTTCGTGAGGGAGAAACGGAGAGAAAACGATACACCGCTCGCGAGTATATGCAACGTTCGCTGATTTAATTTCGGCGCATCACGTACGAGTGGCAGCTGACGTTCGCTGTCACTTGGTTGGGAACCGCTATCGTATTCAAGCTTATCGAGCAGTATGCTCGTACTACAAATAAGGCTATTCGTTTCTTCTTGCTCCCTCTTATGACCTCTCTTTCATTGTCGCTACTAATTTATTGCAATAATAAGTAATACAATTGTGAAAATTCAATTAAAGAAACGAGATTAACGTCTTTCTAAAATAGAAAGTAGTCTAGACCGCTTTATTTGAATGCTAACATTTTTATTTTTGATTCTCCTTTATATCGCTCTTTTTAAACTTTCATGTATGTTTGATCCTTTTCACATTCGAGAAGGAAAATTATTTCGACTGCCTCCGTAATGCATATTTGTCCGATCACCGTCGCGTTTGTTAGAGGATGAGTTATGGAAGCAATTTGCGCATGACAACTACAATCAGTGTTAAATAACAACGTGTTTTTCATCAGCGAATAACTTGAATAAATTTGCAAGAATTCTCCCCGTCGCGCAACATATCGTGAATGTTTGTTTATTAGAGTCTAAATTCTGCCTGTACGTTTTTTTTCTTTTTTAAATTTGTGCCAAACAAAATAAAAAGTTTTAGAACTAAAATAGCTGTAAAACACTTATCAGAAAATGAGAAAATATTTTAATATAAAAAATTAATTAACCTGGGAGATTTTGAATAATTCATAAAATAAATTTTAGCTGATAAAAGTAAATTTAGATTTAAATAAAAATTTAATTTGCTTTGACAAGACAATGTACAAATAATTTCGCGTTGGTTCGACGACAAAAGATGTGCCACGCGTAAAACGTACTACGAGCCCTGCGACTTTGCAGCCGGCCTTCGCGTCCTCGAGCACGTACGGACGTTCTTCAGGGCACTATCCAATTTCGCGGGGAAAGAGGAGGCGAGGGCAAATTTACGCACGATCCTCCACGGTCTCTTTTTCCCGCGGCGAATCTTTCTTCAAGAGGTCCAGCCCGCCTTTAAACCCTATCCCCAAAGGTCAATTACCGATAAACTAGCAGCGGGTAACGCGCGAGCTCGCGGTGGAAGAGGAGACGACGTGGCCTCGGAAAAGGGAGATGAGGATCGAAGCGACGCTCGTAAACGCGCGATGGCGAAGATACGGCGTTCGACGTAAAGCCGTAGACATGGGTTGGGAAGTTGTCACGTGAGTACCTCGGACAGGGAGCCCCGGGGTGCACCGTAATGCCCGGCAACCGCCGAGAGGAGTCGATTTACCTGAGATTTATAGCGTCACGATGAGTTCCCGCGTCGCCTCCCCCGTGACGTCGCGCTCGAGAACCTCCCGGAAGCAGCACGCAAGCTCGTCGTAAAGCGTCGCGTGGAAAAAATTTTCGACACGCCACGGTCGCGCGTAACGGCACGCAGCTCACACGTCCAGCCGAATGTGAACGGGCAAAATGCAACATCGCACGTGACAACATCAGCGAAGGGCTATTTATTTAAGATCAGTCACCGATAAGAGACTCGCGATAAGACGCGGCGAACAGTCAATTTTCCGATTATCGCAATCGCGATAGCTCCGTCCGACTTCCGGCGGAATAAAGGCTTCCCCGTTGATCGCTTCACATTTTCGAAACCTTCGCGCTCTATTTCGGTAAGGCTTTTTTTTTTCGACGGTGAAATTTTTTTTTTTTTGCATCCCTGGTGCCGCCGAAAATAGAGCACCGAGAGCTTGGGAGAAGAGGGATGATACCTCCTGTCGTCGCGAAAACGGACGCGGCGCGATAAGCGTAATTTACAACCTGTCGCGGATATTTCCGCGGCTTCTAAACGCGGCGCAATCTGCGCGCGTTTGAAGCGACGAAAAACGCGTTACGCTGCGTGATAACGCTCTCGCGTAATGACGTTTCCGGGACAATTTTGATTTGCATTAACGAGGCGGACAAGCGCGAGCGATCGGTGTGCCGGCACGATTAACGCATCGCCCCTACCCCCCCCTCTCCCCGTGGCGCGATAGGGGGTGGAAAAAGGGCGTCGGTTTAACGCACGAATTTATCAGCGCGAGAGCAAGATCGCAGAAGGGCAATTTTCCCCCTATTGAAACAATGCGCAGAAACACGCGCACCGCGGATAAACAATAATTACATATTAACAACGAATTAATATCCGATTTAAAAGTAATTCCGTCGTGATGTTGCACGAACGCGCGTTGTTTCATCCCGCGTTTGACGGGGCGTTGCGTCGCGTCGGTGTAAATCGGCGTAATTTAGCCTCTTTCAATTTGCCAACAATGCCGCGGCTCCGGACTGCGCACCGATTTAAGCAAAAAAGCCCTTTCGGAATCGGTAAATATTGAAACGCCACCCCGCACGCGACGCGCTCCGATAAGACGACAAATATTGAGATATGCCATTTCGCATGCAACACAATGACGCAATGTGGCGCTCTGATTGCAAGTTCGTTTGTCGCTGCAAGTTGGATTCTCGTTATTCGGCGAATATTTATCAACGTAGTTCGAGAAAAGTTCGCCGCGGGTAAAGACTGTTGGCTTTGAGAGTCGACACGAAACGCGAACTGGGAACGTGCCTCCTTCTCCTTACGTTCGCCGTATTTATTTGGCGCAATGATCACGTAGGGAGTGCGCTAAAAGCAAACAATTGCGGCGATGGGCCGGGAGAAACAAAAGTAATGCGAGCAGTAAAACGAAATCTAAAAGCGGCGGTGCGCGATTTATTTTCAAGCGCGATGAAATTGGGTCTTGAATTCCGCGAAAGGGTTGGCCAATCGAAAGCTCGGCTTCTTTCCGCGAGAATATAATCCGATCGACTCCGCGCGGCTCTGAAAAACCAATCAATGCACTTATTGTATTCGCGTGTATCTCCTTTCGAGCAGACGCCTCGTCCTAATATTTCTCCGTGCGCCGATAATGGGTAACGCTAGCGCGAATCTCGCGTCGGCTTCACGTTTCTACCGTGATAAATGCCTCCCGTAAATTAACAGAGCATCGGTCGATAATTTGTTGAAAGTTTCATCTGTTTTCGCCGCAAACGCCTCTCCCAATTTCTTGACGAAAGTATAACGCGATCAGTATTTATGTCGCGTTTGGGAAATACAAAAAAAAAAAAAAAAAAAAGAACTGCGACTCTGACGAAATTTCGAAAAAGAATTGTCCCTTTGTTCTTTCACACATCGTCGTTTCTAGATACAATTCCGGGAGGGTTTTAATCGGGAATGCTCCACCGGCCTCGAAGAATATCACCAAGAAATGACGACTACGTGCCTCCACTTTATCGCGATTCTCCTGATTGCCGGCGGCCGCGGCAGGAAAGATTGCGGGCGGGAGGAGCGGAATGCCCGGCAAAGGGCTATCGGATTTTCCGTGACACCCGCGCGATAGGCAGTTTGTTAGTTACTGACCTAAGAGCCGCCGATAATTACTCCGCCATCCGTGCACCACGAGGTCACTCGGATGACGCGGTATCGGGGTCAACCCGAGCGCTTTCCCATGCACGGAGGACCCGAAGGACGCGTGTCGCTCTAATATAGACGGGACACGAGCGCGACGGGGGGGTCTGATGGTCAGACAACATCCTCGATGGCCCTGTTCGACGACGTTATCCGCCTGGCAACGCGCCGGTCAAATGTAATCTGAGTTTATCGGGGCGCTTGGCGGCACGCAGCCCCCGCGATTTAATGTGCCGACACCGGCGGAATAAGAAAGCGCGGCTTTCAGCAAACAGTGGCCCTTCGGGAAAGTATACGCCATGCATTACCCCATTTCGAGGTTTCGCTGGAAACGCGGGAATTTACGCGTCCCTCCCCGCGAAACTTTGAGATTTATCACCGTAACTTTTCGTTTATGTACATATGTGGAGACGTAAGATTGCCTGACGCTTTCAAGGGCGGCTCTCTCCGCGCTGATCTTAAGTAATAAATAATATTATTGAATCCCCGGGGAAATTCTTTGTAATAAATTAAATTATGTATAACGCGTTGGCGGGTGCGTTGACGCAATAGAGTTTCGAAAATAATTTAAAGCGACACTGAAGGAAAACTTTTTTTAAATTAATATATTTACTCAAAGTTTTAGTTTTCGATGAGAATTATTTATTTTATTTAAGCGAAATTATTTAAGCAATATCAATACTTCATTAAAAGTTCTTTTAAAATATTAAATATATTTATTAAGTACGTAAAATTAATTAAATAAAGTATTTTTGTCGTAACATAATTTTTTTCCCCTCGGTGAGCACAAGGGATATTAATCGCGTAGCGACATATTAAAATTGGGACGAATTTTATTTTAAGATCTAGCGTAGATTATAGATTGTCGAAAGTTCAACGTTCGCAATCAGATTGAATTACATATGAAAGTGCGCTCTCGCTTCGTGAATTAAAATTTTATTCTCCGAGGAGAGAATCTTGAAATCATCTAGCTTAATGCTCTCGTGATAATAATAATTAAGATTTCAGCCGTATTTATAGACAAATTATTTATCCAAAATGCGTTCGCGCATTCGCGCTCTCGTTATTCTCGCGCGTGGAGGGCGGCTATCGCGTTAACACATTACGCGGAATTCTTATGGCGGCCCGGCACAACCATTTGCGCGATGTGACACGCGATTACAAGTAATTACACTCCGCGCGTGTCATGAATATTTACGAGAGCGTAGTTTTTAAAGTTTCGCGTTCGGCGCGCCGGCCATGCATATTGGGAAAAATGATTTCTCGTTTGCGACCTCGACGTTTTCCAATACGGCGCACGTAAACGCGAAAAAGTGCATTGTAGCCAATGATATCTCGATTAACAAAAATTGTTTCGAGCAGAAAAACGTTCACGATTCGCTCGGCAGAGTCTCGCACGTCGACTTGATCAATTCTTTTATCTTACTTTTTTAATTTAAATTCGGAGATGTTCATAAAATTAATCCTATATTTTAACAGTGACTTGAATAAGTTACCGATGCTAAAATTGATTTTAGAACAACACTTTATTTTAAGAAGTTAAGAAATTGAATTAACAATTTAAAATAAAATAAAATTGTCATAATTTAAATTGTGCAAAATTAATTTCATAAATTAAATTTGATCTCCCAATTAAGTTTTCAATAAAATTTACAAAGGATTACAAAACCGCGGCAGGCAATACCAATGACCTCCTCTACTTCGGTCTGTCTGTCGGTCTATTTCAACTGAAAGCGGAAAGTGGAACGTGTCTTATTACATCCGGGGCGTTTAATAAGCCTCGTTGTCATTTGCAAAAAGTGTCACGAGGGCGGCGTTCTCCCAGGCGGCGCGTATCAATTCCGTAAGAGCGCAATCGATCCCGCTGCCGACAATTAGAGTCGTTCGAGCAATTGCTTCTTTGCAATTACTTCGCGAAATGTCGCAATGGTGTATCGACGTTTCGACGCGACGCTTCGCAAATTATTTATGCGGCGGTGGTCAGCGCCTGGGATATCGACACTCCGGCTGTTATTTCGCATTAAGTCGTTAGCGCCCGAAACGAACAAGAAAATCGCGTGTCCCATCGTAAACTTCCGCGGCCACACAAAGGGCCGCCCATGATAGACCGATTGCCTGTAATGGCTCGCTCTCGTAATTCCGCTTGTCGTCCCTGTCGCGCGCTACTCGCAAATTGAAATTCACGGTGGCCCGCCGGGCCAAATGCGCCCTTCCGCCCTTCACCCTTCGTTCATCCGCTTTTCAGCGCTCGCTGGCGCAATACGTTAAGCAAGGTAAGCGTGAATGGGCTGGAATACCTGCAGAAATTCAACGACACGACGAGAAAACTCGGTGAAATCCGGCGTTAAAATTATTACATAAAAAAAAAAAAAATCGATGATCACGGACGCGTAAATAAAAAAAGAGCTCTTTCCTTTTCGTTGCCGCGAAACGCGAAAAATAACGTCGTGGTGAAAATTAAAATTTTTAATAAAGACTTTGTAAATAAAGTTCATACGAAAAGAGGCTCCGGTGTTAATTAATTTCGATTTCGTGCCGTCGATGACGGAGATCGTTGCGAATGCTGTGGAGGCTGTTGTCTAGCCGTTCTCGCGTGCTCGTATTTATCGCGGGTGGAATATTCGGGGAAGACGTAACGTCGCTCTGGCCGCTTGCGAGCCAGACAATTGTCACCGAATTAAACCTGAAATTAGCGCTTGTTTATCACTCGTCGCGGCCGCCGTTTATCTTGAATATTTACGTTGCGCCGGCAACGAAATACGCGCACACTGCATTAATTATACGCCGCGGGTCGTCACATATTTTTCCCCCTTTCCCCCGAAATAATGAATTTCCGCACGCGCGCCGTAAACGACAGTTCGATCTCGTGTCCGGCTCCTGTTCATTTTTATGAAAGCCGACCGAAAACTATGGACAATATATAACCGCTTGATAGTTTGATTTGTAACAAGAGGAGTACGCGAGAGTAGATTTTTTATTTATTTTTTTTTTTTTTTTTTTTTTTTTTGCGCTAAAACGTCAAAAGCCAACAAATCTGTTGATATTTGCCCGCGGCGCTCTTTGCGACGTCAAACGTATGGACCCACAAATCTTCCTCTATCGGCCGGCTTTGCCTAAAAATGCACCACACATGATTGAAATTATTGAGCGCCGGGGTAAATAAAGCCACCCAATGACATCGCACTGCGACTGCGATTTTCTGCACGCGCGAAATTGATTTTTCCATTGGCGCGTCTTAGAAATAGAGGGTCAAAGTAAAATCCAGATCCGAATTCGGCGCGAAATTATCTGACAATAACGACCGACCTATTTTACATACCGCGCTTAAACCGCGCGAGGTGCTATTCCGCCTTAATGTCGGCTCGTGGGGGAGACGGTCTGTGTACTTATCATCTTTTATGACTCCGGGAATATCCGGTTTGCCGGAAATACTCCATCTCGCGGTCCCGGAAAAGGGGACGGCGGGAAGGATCGTCGGCCGCAATCTCGCACGGCGAGGAAAGCGGAGTCGCAATCGCGCAAACAAAGCTCGGTCCTCCCCCTCCGCGTCATTATCGCCGGCGCCAATCGCTGACATCGGTTTCTGTGGCGCTCAAATGCGGTCTGTAATTACAGGTGCGATTCCGGAAAGATGATACGCGACTACCTGATACTGCTCTCGTGGCTCTGTGTGGCGCAGGGGAAGATAGGTAAGTCTCTCGGCGGCGCTTCTCGGCCTGCGAAATACCCGTGATACTCGCGAGTGGCGCATTAATAAACGCAAATTTTCATCCCAACGAAGAGAAATTATATCGCGCGTAGCTTATTCCGCGTCTTCGGGTGCAATCTGGCTATCGTTTTACGCGCCGCCGGAAAATCCACCCCGCGGCGCGGCTTTCTTTAAGAGAGAAAACTTTCCGGCGTTATATAATGGGCTGAGAATAATGGCAGATTTGGCGCGTATAGCTTTAAAATAAAATCCTCATATGAGAGTGTACTTTAAACGTACGTTTAATCAAAATCATTTATTTTTTTGTATTAATGCAAATGGACTAGCGTCATCAAATCATCGTTTTTATATAAGTAATAAAATCCTTTGCTTTTTCAGACAAATCTGGAATTTAGGAAATATTCTACTCTTTCTTTATTTTAATATATATATATATATTTTTTTTTTTATATATTTTATTCATTGCTGTTTCTTGATATCTAACCAGTCGAAATTTCACGACGCTTTGCGCAATACTTACTATCAGGACGACGAAATTTCCATCTGCCAGAACAATTTTCGTTATGTGCACTGTAGCGTTTTTTTCGTGTAGATACGCAAATACGATCTCTATGTTTATTTGCGACAATGGAAGCGCGGCAATTGGTGTGAGATGTATTTTTCCATATCTACAGCAACGAAAATTGGACTCACCGATATGATACTGGTTTTAATCCCTGGGATATTTCGACAAGGTTGTACACGCTGGCAGCCAAATTTCACAGAAGGGATACGAAAAACCTGTTTGTTTAAAAGAACATAAAAATAACGAGCTTGCCGAACTATAAATTAAGCCTTTTAATAAACAGCAATTGTATTTGGAAAATTTTCTCTGCTCCACGCCAACAAATAAGTTATTTTTATTTCGCGCCATTCGTTACCGTTTTATTTTTTTCGAAACATCCCGTTGAAACGCACATCAATCTGATATTAAAAATTTCGAAACAGCTCACAGCTTTTTCCCTACGCTCTCCTCGCGTCTTTCACCCACTTCCCTCATTTATTCCGTCCAGGATAAGGGCCGGGAAATGAACACTTTTGCGTAACGCATAAGACATAAGGAAACCAACCCGTCAGCCTTTTATTTTCATGTCAGAATAGAAATAAAGACTCTAGTGGATTTCTTTATGACTTGTGCGTCACGCAAAAGTGTCCGCGGCAGCTGTAAAGCGCCTTTTATTTTACAGGCTACTTCTGGC
Organism: Cardiocondyla obscurior; assembly: GCF_019399895.1. Lineage (NCBI taxonomy): Eukaryota > Metazoa > Arthropoda > Insecta > Hymenoptera > Formicidae > Cardiocondyla > Cardiocondyla obscurior. The sequence continues at coordinate 8,587,488 of NC_091864.1, forward strand.
ACATCACCGATATTCATTACGACCCGAAGTATGCCACGCAGGGAAACGCCGCCAGCAGTAAGTCAACGTCGTTCCGATCGCAGTTTGATGAAAGAATCTTTCACGTAGGCTCGTTTTCGCGGTCACGTAACAGTCGAGAAAAATGACTCGCGCCTAACGCGGCCAAAGCCTAATCGACGAGTTTTTTCTCCTAATCCTACCTCGTCCAATTTCTCATATCTTGTCCGATCGCTCACGCGAATCTCGCGCCTATTCCGCCGTGCTTCATCGTTTCGCTGTGGAGAATCACGTGACCGGATTCGCGAAATCTCGCGTGAACATTTTCACTCCTCCCTTTCTCGTCCTTCAAGAAAACACGCGTAGATTGATCCGCGAAATCTGAGCCGTGGCCGCTTGCCACAACGCCCTGAAGTAAAAAGCCTTTCCCAATCACGTCGTAAAAAAAAAAAAAAACCCACCTAAAATCTATTTTGTACATGTTTTTGAAACTTTCTACTTTTCAAAACCTTCCTGTTGAATAGCGAGGGGATTTTTTTTTTTCAGAGAGCATTGCGCGGAGATTTTTTCTATGTTTTTTCTGTTTTTTATTTTTTATTTTTACGTGCGACCAACTGGCCATCCGACGAGTACTGTTATACATTTCATTCTCCTACAATCGCACAATGCGGAATCACTATCATTCCTCTAATAGAACTGTGAGGCCGGTATTTACCCGTGCCGTGTATTTGCCGATCGCTTTAAAGAGCCTGGCGTGCGCGGGATCAGCACGAAACAGCTCGAATTACCCCTGACCTCTCCCTCGTTTGCTCACCCGAACGGCCCTCGTGCCGCGCGGACGTTAGCGAGACATGGGGTGTGCGCGACCGTGGCCGTTTTCCCTGTCGCGCGTGTTTTTACCCCCGCGCCGCGTTCCCACGATCATCATAGCTCCTTCCCGCGCGACTCCTCCATCAGCTGATCTCGTGAGCGAATCCTATTTCACCGTGTTCGCGTTTCAGTGTGTTGGAACACGAGGAATGCCATCGATGGCGGACGTTTGCGGCTCGACCGGAAGCTGGCCGGCAAGTTCGGCGACTACAGCTGTGACTCACCTTGGGCCCTCATCGAGTCCGCGGCGCGGGCGATGCGATCGAAACACGGTGATATTGAGTTCGTCCTGTGGACGGGGTAAGTCGAATCGCAAAAATTCCCCCACGTGGATTGAGAAAAAAATATAGTCATTTACGACCTCATCAAATGTGACAATTGACGCTAATTGACGATTCGACTGTATCTGTAAGTAAAAATATTATAAGACTGTAATTGAGGCCGAAAATAAGCAACTGTATTTTTTTCTCAGCGTAATATGAGAATGAAAATCCGATGTTTTCCAATTCTTTCGAAAGTAAATGAATAATTGATGTGCAATGTAATTGAAATGCGATATATATACGTCGGTACACCGGGATATTATTAGTCAATAACTATTCGAATTATTTTTTAGCTCTGACGTCGATACACGAGGGAGTTTTATCGTAGCTGTTAATAATAAAAAAAAAATTATTTTCTCGGTGCTATTGTTGTTGTTATGGTTTGCGTTGCAAATCATTACCGCTGTTATCGTTATGACTAATTTATCTTACGTATATTTGAAATTTATGAAAATATTCCGGGCTTTTATAATAGTCAAACGATATACAATTCGTTCTCGTTAATAACGACTGTTATTGTTAAATGAATCATTAACGTATTGTAATTTATTCATGAGATCTCATTTATTATCGATAAAATTATAAACAAGATCCAGTTCGGGGCACGATAACTTGTTAATTCGGTTAATAACACGATTATTATATGTCGAATATATTACCGTTGAATAAATTTACTTTACGAACGATTTACTATTTCGAGGCGGGCGACTAACAATTAATTACCGGAAGCGCGAGAAGTACGGTTCTACCTCCGGCCAGTATTACATCCGCGATCGATGACTTTCTCCATTTAACGGCGTCGTTTCGTTGCAAGGAGCACGAAATAATCGCGAGTAAACAGCGAGTGCTAAATTATCAATACGCGAAATGTGCTTGCATTTCCGAAAAGTTTGGAAACGCCATAAATTTCAAGCTCATTCGTCGCGCATTAATGTTAATAAGTTTCGATATATCGAGCTTAACGCGTGCCGATTTCAAACTAAATTCCGCTACGTTATCAATCTTGCATGCGTATAATCATTCTATTTAAAGGCAACTGTAAATTGCTTCCCGCTTTTTAATTAATAATACGATATTATGGAGCGTAAGCGCGGATTCGCAAGTCTCATTTTTCAAGAATACTTTTTGATTTTTGCCAACTCCACAAGAAGCAAACAAGTTGATTGCATTAAACATTATTCAGTAAAAACGTCTCCCGGAATAAAAATATTAAAAATATTTATATAATTTCAGTAATAACGTTGTGCAATATTTTAACACATTTTCCAAACAATAGACTCAAAGTTATTAAATTAAAAAATAATAAGTGTCATTAAAAAAATTAAATCAGGTTCGTTATATTATTTCCAAGTATATGCTATATCTGTTTCTAATTTTATTAATTGGAAAAATTTTTCTTTCCGCGTGTATTGATAAATTTCCAGGACATGCATTTCCGTACCGCGCTCTCGCTCCGGTGGTTGTCTTTCTACAGGCATTGTTGTCCAATCAGTTGACGCTGACGTGACAATTATCAGCGTTCCGCGTGGTTAACGATTCACACGTCTGGTTTCGCGATCGTGTGCCGCATTGCACCTCTACGCGCGTCGCGTCGCGTCGTGTCGCGTCGCGACGGAGACGCGCCCTTATTCGGCGACATTTCCTCCCGTACGGCGTATTTATCGGCGATAATCACCGGCGCCCCCGCGGCCTAATCCCCGATGTGCGGGGCGCTCCGTGCAGCCGGGACTAACGAGGCTGTAACAACTTGTTGCAGTGACGCGCTGACGCGCAACGCCGACATGAGCGCCGAGCTGCGTCTGCAGTGTTTGCGAAATCTGACCGAGCTGCTGCACCGCACGTTCAAAGGACAATTCGTGTTCCCCGCGCTCGGCCACGAGGACACGGGCTTGAATTATACGCAGCTCGCGTACGTCTGGCAGAGCTGGCTGCCGCCGGAAGCGGTTGACACTTTTGTGAAGGGTAAGTGACGCGAACGCGAAACCTTTCCTCGCTGGGCTGCGATTTCGCGGCGAAATATATTAAACGAGGCCGGCTAAACCGAAGCAAAGGCACCTCGGTTGGGGAGGAACGGTAATTACGCTATATTAATTATGAAATTGTCCTTGCACATAAATACATTACGCGGTCGATTGGCCTGGATTAGCCGCCTAGTTAATTCGCGCAGGATGCCGCCGGCGATATTGAGCCTCACTCCGGTGTCGTAAGCGCCAAAACGAGGATCTTACGCAGCAAAAGGCACATAAATGATCGGTAAACGAGGACGTGCCGCTCTTTGATTCGCGAAACGCGCAGCGCAATGGGGTCAATACAACATTTACGGGTACCCTCGGCCTCCGGAAACGCGGCTACGGTACCGAGGGTGAGAGCTTATTGGCGGGCATAAATCCAGGCTGGCTTTACCGCCGCGGCACTATTCAAAATTTGTTGCAGCCGGCTACTATACGATCGAGCAGCGCTCGAAAAAGTACCGGATCGTCTTCCTTAACACGAATTTGTGGCTGAACCCGGTCGACAACCGCATGCCGCACCGCACCGGAAGCAGTACGGTCGATAACACGCAGGACCCCTTCGGCCAATGGCTTTGGTTCCAGTCGGTCCTCGAGAACGCGCGGAAGAAGCGGGAGACGGTAAGTTGTTACGCTGAGATGTACGAGAGGCACTATCGGCCCTTCCGGCCGGGCTATTACGCCGCGTGCGTTATTTTCTCTCCGCGTTACACCGCTCTTTCGTCGCGAAATATATATACACGCGGCGGCGAACGATAAATAATTCTCCTGCGCCGTATCGGTAAGCGATTTTTATGGGCTTTTGTCGAGCAGGAAAGCGCACGGGCGAAAAAAGGCTCGCGCCTTCGACAGCGAGATTCACTGGACGGCTCTAACGCGAAAATCGGGAACAGCTAATTCGCCCGATCGATTTCTATTTGGACAGTGCGCCGAGATAATGGAATTTTCATCGTTTAATGTAAGTGTCGCGTTATTTTGCCGGCAATATCGATTTCGAGGGGTTTTCCTCCGTCGTGCATACACGCGAGACCGAATTAAGCGGAAATATTCCACTAGGCTATCTTTGTACGAGATTCGATTTCGGGGCGAGCGAGGGTGCTCTCGGCGCATAAAAGGGCGCGCTGGAATTTCTCGTACCCGCCGGACCGTCCTCCCGCGGATCGCATGCAAAGGGATAATATAGGGACGGAGAATTTTTACGTGCCGTCGATCTTCTCCGATCGATGAAACCCGGCGTCTCGGCCCCGCTATTATGACGCTCGCGCGCGCGGCAAGTAAATTAAGCCCCTCTTAATGAGGCCGATCGCCGATAAACCTGTGGACACGAGTTTTAACACAGGGAAATTGATTGATTGAGCAAACGAATGTTCGAAGTAGTCGTCGCGTCGAGCATGCTTTACGGTGCGCAAAATCGTGCGTTTCGCATCGCGCGTGTAATTTGCGCGCTCGCGGACACACTCACGCGTCGTCGGTTGTAGCCGATAAATTTCGGCGTTAAATATTGAACGTGTTTAACGGACGAAACGCGTCACAAAATATTATATTCAAAAACAGATAATATTTGCGCGGTATTAAATTAATATGCAGTGATGCAATTTCGAATCTTTTAATCAGTTAATTGACCGGAAGGAAAAAAAACCGTAATACGCCAGTTTATTTTTCGCCTTAAACATTCTACCGCCAATAAAATCGTGTAAATTCGTTACACATACCTTGTCCAGTGTGCGAAACAGCTTTGCGATTAAACGCGTTGGCGTAAAAAAAAAGAAAAAAAAAATCCTGTCGAAGTTAAACATATGCTAATAGACTTAAGGCATTCTTTTTTTTCCCTGGGATGCGTTAAATATTATTTGCTCCTCGCGGGGAAACTCGCGATGCAACAACCGTAGCGAAATAACATGGGAAAAAGAAGAGGCAGCCAGGTGGAGGCGGCGGCGGTTGTTTCTCGTTCGATAAATTGCGAAATAGATTTTTAATCAGCGCAGTGGCGAGGCTCCCTTTGCGCCCCGCATGCGAATATTCGATACGAACTTCCGCCGGATCTAAAAACTGGCGGCCGCTCTTATTGGCGAGCGAACTTTCCCCGCGGAAGATTAATATCGGAAGTCGCAAATCGCGCGCGCCGCGTCACGTCAGTCGACTTTTTGCGGAACGCCGTCCAATAACGCCGCAATTTTTAACAGCAAAGTCCGAACCACCCTCTTTTCTTCCTCCCCCCTTGTCCCGCCACCTAATCCCCCCTGGGGAAGCCTCGCGCTCTGATTGACAAATTGACGGGTTGACTTAACGGCGTCGTGGGTGTAACAACAGCTTGCACCTAAGGCTGTAATATCGCTCGACGCTCGGATACACACAGGGAGAATCCACGCGATTATACGGCGCCCGTCAAGCCAGACATCGTGGAATTACGGCGAGCACCTCTCGCCGCCGAGAGACACGCACGCGCGAGATATCCCGCGACAAGTTGAGTAATTGAGGGGTGTACTCGTGTAAAAGTATTACTCAGTTTCGCAGTTTATTGTCGTGCGAAAAAGCGCGGGGGAGCGCCGGGGAGAATTTAAGGCGACGGCCTTATTGCGTCTCGCCGCACCACGTTGAGACGCGTTCTTTTCTTTTTTTTTTTTTTTTTTTCTTTCTCGTCACTTTCCAGAGTAAGATGTATGACACGCGTCGAGAATCGCGCGAGCAATGAAAGAATCGCGCGGATCGTCGGGGGATAAATTTTAATGAAATAAATTCCCGCGGAAGGGCAAATAAAATCCCGCCGATCGCGCCTCGATGGGATGCATGATTTATCAGGCGCGGCTGTTTTGTCGTCATCATCCTCATTCCCGCCTCGTTCTCACGGTTATAAATTATGGCGCGCTACTAGACAGCTGACACATCACGATTTTCTGATTCCCGATCGGCCCCTCCGCTTCATTATTCGCTCGGCTTATCAACTCGCGCGGGCTGTTCCGGCTTTCCATATACAAGATTTATTATAATGACGGTTAATCAAACATCCGCTTGAAAAGACGAAACAAATTTTGTAACTTTCATCGAAGAGATACCTATTACACATACAGATCGGGTGCAGCGAAGCGATCTCTGTTTGATCGCGACTTCTCCGAGGTTTCCCGGCTTTCCGGTGCGTATCGCGCCTCTCGCTTCCGCCTTATCATACAGAGTGCGATGACAAATCGCGGGTGATGCCCATCACGCTTGTGGTATCGGAGATCGCAGCGCGAGATCAGTCACGAGGGGACACGGGAAGGGGTCGATTTATCCTTCTCGATCAGCGGGCAATTAATTCCGGGCTCGCGAGAGCCGCGCTAGCGAAGCGATCTTCCGACCCGGGACCCATCGCATATCGCGGTTCCCGGGGTTATCGGTTATCGATTACGCCGCGGGGCAGAACGAGTCCGACATATACGAGGGGGGAGATCCTTCGCGCGACCGACGATAAATTATGGAGGGACTTGGTATTCCGTGCACACGGGCCCGCGAGAGGAGGGACCCCGCGTCCGATATACGTAAACCGTTGCACGCCACTGCCATTGATCCCGATCGTATTAACCCTCGTGTGCGAGAGCGCGGCCAAGGGAGAAAGGGGAAAGGGGGAGGGAGGGAAGAGAGAGAGAGAGAGAGAGAGAAAGAGAGAACGGCGCCATCGCTTTCATCCACGCTGTCGGCAGCATTCAACCACGTACACGTTCGAAAGGAGGCGACCCACCTCTTCCCTCCGCGGTGCATAACGCCACCGGCTGACTCGCGTAGAGTGACATTATTTTTCACCGTGCGTTCGGATACGTGCGCAATAAAACTTGGCGTAAATGTTTGATTCGGCGCGGGCAAAGGTCAGAAATTATTCGTGGGATTTACCGCGGCGAGCTAAAACCTATTGTATATTTCAGGCCGAATGCAGTTATGTATATCTAGCGGCGGTGTGTATTATATTGATGGCGGAAAAAAAAAGAGAGAAAATAGAGAATGCGCCTTTTAATTGCCGTTCCCGCGTATATATCGCCTGTCCAAGCTGCGTTATTCGCGAATAAATCTCGGTCAGAGTTGACGAGTTTTGGGTGACTCTTTTTAGGGCCTTTCAAACGTTCTCGCGAGCGGAAACGATGTCGGCGTTAAAAGAAAGACGTCCGCAATTGTGTAATAACGCGTCACGTGACGAGTTTTCGATAAACCGGTCGTATTCTTTGCCTGACAGCCGCGCATGATATTCCATAAGCTCTCGGGGAAACTCTTAAAGCCCCATTCTCTGTCTCCCTCCGGCCAACCCTCTCCACCTGCCTGCTTTCTTCTCGAAAAGCTCTTAATGCGGATCAACGAGCGTGGAAGCAAAATAGCCGTCCTCTTCAAAGCGATGAAATGACCAGTAGGGTAATAACAATCGGAAAATGTAGCGAGCACGGCTCGTTGGCTCGCGACTCTGATAACCAGCAATAATTTTCTCCGTTCCTCCCGACGCCCTCTTATCCACGGCTCTCTTGCTTCTTTTCTCTCTTTCTCTTCGTCCTGCTTCTCGATGCTCGCTCGATCGCACCGCGGACGCGCTCCCCCGGGGATTTCCGGAGAAGAATTCTCGGGAAATCTTGTACGTCCTTATGTGCGCCCGGATAAAAAGAGCGAGGCGGAGACACGGAGACGCGGAGAGACGCGGAGGGTGTGCCCGGGTTCCGAGATAGAAATCCGATTTTCCGTGGACAGATATAATCCCGGCGCTGGTGCCGTTTCGCAAACGGTCCGAGTGGGCTTCTCGATCCCCCGGCATTCCCGTGGAGAGAGACGGGAAGACGACGACGTCGCAACGGCAAACGGTAAAAGGACGAGAGGGGAGAGGGTGGACGAGGGAACGAGAAATGGATCGATCGATCGTCCGCCGACGTTCGGCGGATAATGCGATTACAAATTACAAGTCGTTTAAGAGCGTCAGCGGCGGCAAAACTGACCAATCAGCGATCTATTGTAGCCTGGGTCCAATTCGTTCTCGTGCCCTTCCCTCCGCCCCCCCTTTTTCCACCCCCGGTCGAATGGCAGTGATTCCCGCACCTTCGGCAAAAGGGCCTCGGTGCCGGCAATTTAAAATCAACGTCTGCCGCGCTTTTCACGCAATATTTTTCAATCTCCGCGCGCGCACCAGCAGATTCGGTCGTTTGCGAAGAGTGGCGCTTTGCCTTTTTATTTTCTTTTTTTTTCTTCTTTTGGCCCCTCTTTTTTTTTACTTCTTTCACGTTTATTTCCGCGGACCGCATTGCGCGACGACTCGCCACATAATTCTAAACGCGTCACTCTCATTCAACCGCGCGCCCGCCACCATTTACCTTTCAAAGGAGGCTGCCTTTTCCCCGCGGCGCGATTCGTCGAAAAGGGATCCATTTTGCGAATGGAAAACGCATCCTCTCTCTCTCTCTCTCTCCCGCCGTTATCCACTTAACGAGTTTTGCTTTATTCATCCGCCATTTCGAAACGATCCTGCGGGAGCATCGCCCACGGCCTGCTCGCTCCAAATACCGCGCTCTGACTCGTCACGGATACACATCGATTGTCACATCAATGGTCGCCTGCTATTATTAATGCCGCCAATATCTTTGTCGCTGTTAAGAGTTCCATCGATCGTCCGGGGTGCCAATCAATCGCGCGAATCCCGTCAGACTTCCTAAAGACCGCAATTGTTTCGATCGTCGTAAAAAGTTATCGACTACGTCATATTTAAAATACAAAGTTCCAAGGTAGAATCGAGTAATTAGCAAGCTGCTCGCCATTAGCTTTAACGCGTTGTCCTCGGGAGTCGGCTTTTTCAATCGTCGCCAACTTCCCGTGTCAATTTGCGTCTCGAGCCGGTGGGACTAATCTCGCGTACGTGTCCGATTAGATATTGAGCCCTTCGCGTTTCGAGTCCTTCGTATCTCGAGTCCTCGCGACGAGCGCCACGGAGGCACGCGCGCGGAGAGTTCTGCGTGAATCCCGTCTGCCAATCCCGAGCTCGGCCGGTCGATTCGCCGATGCTAACGAGACTTCCTGCGTCCCGGGAGACACATTGCGTAGCCGCGTACGTGATTCGCCCTGCAGCGTCTGTTTAAACCCGGGGCGCAGTCACGCGACGTAGCCGAGGACGTCTCCGCTGAATGAGAATGCCGGCGCTCTTCAGCGGGCATCTCGCGTCCGAGTATTGATCATCGCGTCCGGCGGTATGACATAATTTATTTTTATTTCTTTTTTCTCTCTCTCTCTCTCTCTCTCTCTCTCTCTCTCTCTTTTTCTTTCGCGGTCGATAAATTATTCCACCCGCAGTTTTCCAAGCTCCCCCGCCGACATTGTGGCGCGAGTTTACTTTAACAAAGTTACCGCGTTTCCGGTTTTACGTCAAAATATATATGTGCGAGCAGTACGTGCATGCCGCGTGTCTTTCTGGAATAAAAATAAAGTTCGCGCGCGGCTCGCAACGCGATATAACAAGAAACAAATATCCTTATTTGAATATCCAGCCCGAGTTATTTGTCTTTCATCCCTATTGCATTCCTGCGAGACGCGCTGAACGCGAACTTCAATCGGTAATTCGGTTAGCGGTGATCCGCAATGCATTTCGTCGCTCGAATATGCAGCATTTATGCATATTATTGGGTTGACTTCGCGCTCGAAATACCCCGAACTCATTCTGCATCCGTTGGTTGCAAAATTTTTAATATCTGTTTAATAAAAAGTTATCTCGCGACTATTTTGCAACGCCGATTCATTATGAAAGAAAACGTTTTCTAGTTTCCACAAATATATTTAAATAAACCGTTATTCAGAACGCGAGACAATACTCGAAAATAAATTTAAACGCCGAGACATTGAATACGATTTTTTGCGGTGACGTTGTTACCAGCAAACTGTAATTAATATTTTACAACGCTTGAACAGTATTAACCATAACAAACACATCAATTACTTAACTGAACGCATAAGAAAATACTTGCAAATTAACTATACGGTTATTTACTGCCCGAGATGGCGAAATGAATATAACTATCTTTTTATTTATTTATTTATTTTTAATTAAATTAAGTTTTCTCGAGAAGGATTTCAACCCGAGCTGCGCTTGTCGAATTAGTCTACGCGGAAAAACATCCCGGTATTGAAGAAACGTTGGGGCTTTCATGAATAGATATTAAGATAAAACACGGACGGCAAAACCCGGGATTAACCAGATACGGAAATTCCCCAAGTATCGATGTCCGATGATCGTTTCTGTTCTACGGGCAGGTGTACATAGTCGGCCACACGCCGCCGGGGGTGGACGACCACGAAAGCGGCGCGGTCGCGCTCAACGAGAGGCACAACACCAAGTACCTGCAGGTGGTGCGGCTCTACTCGGACATCATCCGAGGACAGTTCTTCGGCCACTGGCATTCGGACACCTTTCGCGTGATATACAGCGACACGGGTACGTTCCTCCAGCGAGAGAGAAATACTCTTAGACCCACCCAAAATTTTATATTTTCGGTAAGGAATGCGATTCGGTCAATTATAAATATGTATTAATTATATTTAATATTATATTTAATAATATAATGGTAAAAATAATTAATAAGTATAATTAAAAATATAATCGAGTCGATGGGAGTATTGCAAAATTCGAAGGACTGTACTTTTCTCCGAGTACACACGCGTGAGTTGTACGAACTCATTTTGTTCAAACCTCCTGGTGAATTTGTCGAGCGCAGGTAATTGCGCGTTTATCTTTGTCTTTCTTTCGTTCTGAATGAAGAGACCCGGTATATTATTCATCGGGTACAGTTACCGAGAAGTTGGAACAAACGACCATCGGAAAATTAAAACGACAAGTACCTCACCGACTCTGCACGCGTGAATCTGTAAAGCGCGATATTTTCGTATTTTTCTCGAGCATGACAATTTCTCGATACATCGCTAGAGTCGTAGTTGAGTTACGTGACTATCCTTTATCCTTTTTTTTTTTGTTTTTTATTACGTTGTACGTTAGTCCAAACGAAACAACCGATACGGCCGTCCACTTTCAAAAGTGCTTTGACCTTTTCCCTTTGACAGAAAGAGGGATCGGTTCCCCAGTGGGACAAATTATTTATCGGTACTTATCGAGCGCGAAGGTACGTCCGTTATCGCTCGATCGGTCGGCGCGCCTCCGTCCTAATTTTATCAACACTCGAAGCGCACGCGATTAATTATTCGGCAAAACGATACTCGTGTTTGAGCAGGTCTCCCCGTATCCTGGATAATGATGGCTCCCAGCGTAACGCCGAGCACCAGCGGAGGGCCCAACAACCCCGGGCTGCGACTCTACGAGTTCGAGACTAACAGCGGACAGGTACGTGGCGTATTATGTATGTACATCCCCCGATAATATCGCGACGGGGAACGTGTTCTATTTGCTCGCGACGTACCGATTTCAAAAGGGACGCGGAAACTCAGGGCCCACGCGCGCGTTATGATACTCTGTATGTGTGTGTCTGTTGCATGCGCAGATTTTGGATTACACGCAGTACTATCTTAATCTGCCCGAGGCGAATTCAATTGGTAAAGCGAACTGGATAGTCGAGTACTCGCTGCTCGACTATTACGAGCTACAGGAGATATCGCCGATCACTCTTCACGATCTGGCGGACCGGTTTACGCAGTCCAACGATTACGCCTTCGTCAGGTATGTGTGTGCTGAAGCGGATCGATCGATCGTTTCGCCTACGTGATTTACCCCTAAACCCCGCTGCGGCGTGTTCCGCTAATTACCGGCACCGATCGCGCCCTTGAGTCCTTCTCGTGTCTCCGCTGCGTATCTTTCGCTGGGAAATCGATAACGCGGGGTTAAAATAAACGGCCTGCCGTCCAGAGGCACCAGTTTTTCAAAGGGATCAGCGCGTGCCTGTCTCGCGACTATCTCGCGCCGATCGCTCGTTCATTAATGCCGCGCGGTGCGTATACTCGCGTGAATTACGTCGAAATATTCCGGTGAACGTTCAACGCCGACGGTCGCGTGAGATATCGGCGGCCGGCAGATTAATAATTCCGGCGTCTCTCCGCGAGCCGGCAATTATACATCTCGCGACGTCCCGGGGTTGTGACATTGTGATAACTGTCCGCCCCTTTTCGAGACTCGCGCCCACGCCATTACGATGCTAATAACTGCCCTGATACCCGACCGCTCCCGCATTTCTCCTAATGCACAAGCCCGGTCTCTGTGTATATTATTCCGCCGCGCCCGCGTATGTGTGCGCGGGGTTTCTATGTCCCGCAGGTATTACGCGGCCAACACGGTCTCGTTGCCGCGCGAGGTGGAGCAAATCTGGGGCTGCGGCGGCCCTCTCAACGGAGTATGTGCGTTGCATCATTACTGCACTGTGACGAGGCTAAATCCTGAGTCCTACAGGTACGACTTTAAGTGAGCGACCAGATGTAAATGACCGCGCGTGTCCCGAAAATTTTGACAAAAACCCCAGAAAGCTCGTAACACAAATAAAATTGCTTGTCTTTTTATTTTATTTTATATTATCTTGTTAATAACGTCGCGTCAAGTAATTTTTAATTAATTGTTCTCATATTGGATTTTACATTTTTTTTTTTTTTTCCTATAACCGTTTTATGATGCATCGAGAAACTTTAAAGCGAGATGTTTAAAGCGCCCGATCAATTCCGCGCGTTTCACGAGCGTGACGGCTGTGATAAAATGTATTTCAATCCGCCGTTTAGATGTAAGTAAAAACGATCCTCGGATCGACGCGATGCGCGCCGGGGAAAGTGCATTATCGCGAAAATGTATTCGCGATATCGACAAGCTTATTTCGCGGAGAAAATATTAAACTTCCCTCACAGACGTGCCGAAAATGAGAGTTTTACGGGAAAGGGGGAGGGCATGTTCTAACGCGGAAAGTTTTCGTTTTGAAGCAAATCGGTCTTGGCTTCGCTCCCTTATTTAATGCACGTAGAGAGTACCGGTTAATTTTAACAGCTAATTAAATTCAATATTTGGATAACAAATTATCGTGGCCCTTTCCCGCGCGGGAATTCAGTTTGATCGCTTTCCGCCATTTCGAAAATGTACCGGGACGCAATCATCCGATGACACCTAAGCTCGTGAAACTTGGAATCCATCGAGAGCATAGTGGTAGGCCCTCGATGTTCCCTGTTAATTGGTTGCCTATACGTGAAGCGGATGCCGATTAGATTAGTAGAGTGCTCTATTATAGCAAAACACACACGCGCGTCGTGTCGAATCCTAATAATATCGTGCTAGAAGAGAAAAGTATAGAATACTCGAAAAACGTCGACAGAACTCTTCCCTAAAAGTTAACTATAAAACATTAACGTAGATTTTTTTTTTTTTTTTTTTTTTAATTACGCATCTGAACAAAAATAATTTATAGTAATAATTTGAGAAAATAATATAAAACAAGTTTTTTTTTTAACCTTACTGGCAAAAACTTTGTCGTTATTATTAGATAAAATTTTATATAGAATTATTTCATTTTCACACGTCATTAGGAATCGATAAGGATTCGACTTCGGAAGAGCCGTTTGAAAATTCAAAGCGGGAGTCAGTAATACACGCGACGGGCCAGATAAATGTCGGCGCGGATAAACGGAAAGGTGGATAGAGGCGGGATTACTGCACTTTTCAATATTCGCAAAGCGGGCGCGGGACGTTTTCGTAAATTAAGCACCGTGAAAGCTGCCGCGGCTATAAAAGCGTCGCGTAATCTCGCGAAAGGAGACTTTCGCTAGAGAGACTCAAAGAATTCGGGGATCGCCGCGAGGATTTCCGGCGAGGCCTTACGCCGCGGTAATGTTTCCGAGTTGAGCGAGCAGTTTCGTATTAGCCGGTAACGTTATAACACCTCACGACTGACTGCCTCGTGCAAAAATGATACGTGCCAGACAGACTCTTAAAGAAGCCCCCGCGAATTTCACCTTGAACGCGTAAGCGAAACGAGGGGCGTACATTATGCATCCGGCAAAACGCCGACGGGGAAATATATTATTGATGGAATAAGAAGTGGTTTCTTTTTTTTCTTTTTTTTTTCCCCCCGTCCTCCGTAAACGTCGACTTTCGTTTGACATTCGCACGTAAATGCAACGGCAGTGCAAACGCCGAGTGATTGATGCACTCCCACCGAGTCGTCGATCTCCGAATTATCGGATAATTTCGCGAGATTCGACGGTGAATACTAACGCTCGGGAAGGAACAAAGAGAAGTCCGTCAACGTTTATTTTTTTGTCTTACTAGATATTATAGAGCGCACGTTTTGCTCGCGTCATTTACTCTTGTTTCTTTTATATACGTAAAAGAATAGTAAAAGATTTTACATTTAATATAATTTTTAACAACGGACTACGGCCACGGAATTTTTGGGCACAGGCTGTATGCGTTTGTCTATCGCGTTACCACTGCGTAGCGGGCGACACCGTGGTTCGCATCGGACCCGACTCGCCGGCCACGCAGCAGTTGAGGTACGCCAGCGAACGCGCTGATGACTTTATTCCTACTCTCGTGTCTCTGCCAGCGACCGAGCAGCGGGCCGTATGGCAGTGTGCGTGTCTCGCGCGCGCGGCGCGAGACATCGCCCGGCTCAGCCGGCTGGCCGCGACGCAACCTACGACAGCCGCGGGACCTACCGCAATCTCGGCGGCGTACGTGGTTCGCGCGCGCGGTGTTCGGTCATTGTCTCGCGCAAAAATGTATAACATATAATAAAGACATGTAATAAAAACTTTAGAAAAAAATAGTAAAATAAATATTAAAAATAAAAGTAATAAGAATTAATACTTTTTTTTTTACGTTATTCGTCACAAAGAATATTCTGATGTATGTTTCGCTCGTAGGGAGTGCTACTCATCCTACGCTTACGCCCTGGCGTCTACGGGACCCTCCACCGTGCGTCTCTACTACGCCCTGCACCTACTGGTCCTCCTAATCTGCGCCAAGGTGCTGAACGACCGGTAGAATGAGCGCGGCGAAAGGACTACTAGCCCGCGACGGTCCGCGTCCTTTTTCCCGGCGGCGTCTGAATCGAAAGGCGCATCGACGCCAGGCCGAAGACTAACCACGGATCCGCCGGTCCAGGACGGGTGAAGAATCGAGGCGAGGCGCGTTTAGCGATACGGCGCCACGCCGGGTATTGTCATCTACTTTGTCTATGTCTCTGTCGTGTCTCCGTCTTCTCCTTGTCGCGCCACCGAAGTTTGTTCAAAGCGCGCGCGCTCTCGTTCCGTCGTAATTTTGGTGTTTTCGCGTCCCGTTTTCGAGCCGGGGCCTTGCAAAATTTACGTCCCCGGATTTTGGGATATACCCAACGGGGATATTCATAAATGCTCGGAGCCCGCCGCGATTCGGCTTGGAAATTGAGATATTCGAATAATTCGGGTAATACGATTATTCGAATTATTCCAACGATTTGGACAACTCGGATAAATCGGATAATTTGAGTAATTTGAATCATTCGTGTGCCGAAGTGACTTGAAGCTGCTCACGATAAATAACACGGCTGTTCTCTCGACCTCTTTCCCTGCCTATCTGTCTTTCTCTCTAATCTGTCTGTATAGCTATCTTTTTGAAGTAAATACAAATTGCAAAATTGACCCAAAATTTATTGCCAAACAAATAATTCGGAAGTGTTAAGGCAAATGGGAATTCGATTGCTAAGTTCTTGATATATAATTGTTTAAATAAGTAATGTAATTTTCCATGACTGTGAACATTTTTCAGATATCTAGATGGATCTTTGAATCGGAAATCTCGTGTTCGTATTTATCCGAAATATCCGAATAAAAAAAGGGAAACTGGATACACTTGGCGAAACTTGCTGCTAATTCTTTCTCTAAATTAATCATGCATGATGCAAATATAAGTTATTTCTGAGAATTACATTTTTATTTTTTCGTAAATTAATTGTCAATTAATTAATTGAAATTTCTCTCTCTTTCTCTCTCTCTCTCTCTTTCTTTTTTTTTTTTTTTTTTTTTTTTTTACCAGTTTCTAAATTACTAACGTCAGGCACGTGTTTCTTTACGGTTTTACACGTAGACCATTTAATTCTTTAACTTTATCAAAAGGTACCAAGAATTATAAGCAACATGTCAATCCAAGATGCAGTTTTCTCGCCTGAACGATTATCCAAACATTTGCGATTTTAAGTTATTGCAAGTTGCTCGTGAAAGCAACTGACCGCGGCGCCCGTTGCAAAATAAATGAGAAATAAAAAATAATAAAAAAAAAAAAAAAGAAAATAGGAATCGCGTCGATACTATTCCTTTCGTCTTCGTCCGCAAGTTTTCGCGAGCTCTCGAGCGTAAACCACCGATCGACGTAGCGCCTCCCTCAGCGATCCGTGCGTTTCGCGATCGCGAACGATGTAGGGGCTGCACCGAGTGTTCCACCCTCGCGAGCCGCTGCGGGGAATTACGTAAAAAAAAAACAAAGAAAAAAAATGAATCGAAAGGGCTAAGAGAAAGTCCCTTCAGCCGTATTCCCGGATAAGTACCGGCGGTGTCCCCGCGGCGCGCTTATATTCAAATGTAATTAAAGTTTTACACAGGGGGGAGGGACCCTTACGCCCGGCCCGTAATCCAATGTCAAAACTGCGGAACACTGCTCCGGAAAAGCGCTCCGAGCAAAGTCGACGACTCGAGAAGGAGGCTGCGTCGAAGCTCTTCATAGCTTAAAGATTATATTCGTACTACCATTTCGCGATTGTCGGAACGATGCAGTATTTCTTAATAAAGGAACTCATGGATTTGTACAAGATGCACTCTCATTTATTCGCCGTCTCCCCTTAGTCTGAAGAGCCCTCTTCTCCCTCACCCCTCGTTCCTGCTTCACGATTCTCGCTGTAGATTTATCCCGCGCTTTCGCGACACGTAAAAATAATATGTCTGCTTAACTCGCCGTATTTAAATAACAAGGTTATCGCAATTCTGCCGAGAACATTTTTAATGAGAGAAGCTGTAGGTTTTTCATCGAGAAGTTATTTCTCGCAACGAAGTTACACACGATATTAAAAAAAAAAAAAAAAAAAAAAAAAATAGCGAAGCGTAACGTTTTTCCGCACGCCAATACCGCGCGCGTTAGGGTCGGATTAGTCAGGGGCTTTCCTCGGCAGCGGGATATTTCCGCGTTTGCGAATATGATCGCGTTAAAAGATTATTACCATAGACGGCGAGAGATTTTACGGGGTCGATTTGAAAACAGCATTCCCTCGGCCATTAAAAAAGTCATTAACAATTACGGGGACAGAGTCCGCGGTACGAGCGCGGGCTTTTAAAAAGCAATTACGCTCCCAGATATTATTTCTCATGGATACGGCCGAAACGCAGACTCTCGGTGTCCCCGGCTCGTTTTCAGACTCCGATGAGCAGTTACCAGAATTCAGAATTTACTCGTATAACGAGATATAGCGGCGGGACGGGCGAGAGGAGCGAGAGGGGGAGAGGAGAGAGGTCTCAATTAATTCCGCGGCCGCTACAGTTAGCAGGCTAACCCAACTTCTCTCTAAACGAGCTCCGGGGCTCGTGCACGTGGTGACAGCAAATATGAAGATAAGTCGTTCATTAACACGAAGGGAACATTTAGCGGAAAATGTGAGAATTTTGTTGGCGTAATGAGAGCCCGGTTTTCCCGGCGACAAGCCGTTCGCCGGGGGGTTAGGTGGCCGGGAGATGGAGAGCCACGAGGCAAAGATATTCGGGATATTCTAGCTAGCCGTGCGGCCACCAACCCTTCTGCCGATTACATCGGTAAGTACGCTCGAACTATGCGTGAACGTATGTGCGTTAATTACGCAAGCTGTACGCGTATAACTGCACGTGCACGCGCGCGTGACGCATCCGTGCGGATATCATTCGCGTGCCTCGCGCTATCTCGCAGGATGCATTGCGCGTCGCGCGGAAAGAGTAAGTCCCGGATGCTGCGCGAATTCGCTGTTTCTCTCTCCGCGGGGATCGCGATATCGCGGATGCCAGAGAGTTCCGCCGCTGCTCTCGCATGTATGTCTCGCGCGAGCGTGTATGTACGTACGTCACGTATGTGGGTTTTGCACAGACGGCGGGTGTGTAACGCGAACGAGGCGCCTCCGAGCTGGCAAACACGGATATAATGTGTGTTTGTATTGACATAAATCTTTCGCCCACTTTCTGTACGCGAGCCCGTACACGTTGAAATTACCGAGCGCATCTGGGGCTGCAGTGACACCGCCGATACGCCGCCGATGCTGAAATATACTGTACGCGGCGTCCGAAAAATATTTTCTTAGATTTATACGCGTCGCCGAGCGTATCAAAAATATCTCGACGGCTCATCGGTTTATTTATAAATAATTACAGAATAATATTAATAAAAATAATTTAACAAGTTATAATATTGCGATTATTTCTATGTCTTTATTTAACAGTATGTTCTCTATTTAATGGTAAGACAATGTGTGGCCACTAACTTTCCCGTTTCCAAAGTTAATTTTTTTCCCCACAATAGCGAGCGCTGAATAAAAAATTTTTTGCACTGTAACTACAAATATCGGGCGATCCGTACGCTCAAAATAGCTATCGGGTCTGAATTATAGATCGCGCACCATTTATTCGTTTTTTCATCACGAAAGAAGAATCGGGGAAAAAAGTTATCCTTTTTCCGAACTTTTATTACTAATCCTGAAATATTATTAAAAATAGTCGGCGCACCGCAATATTACTTTAGACAATGTTTTCGAATGTAAAGTATATTTTTTAAATACTTTACAACGTCCAAAATTGATCGATTACAATGTCCGCGTAAACAACGATTGTCGACACGTTACACCGCATTAAAATTACACCGCCAATATGTATTCCCAGCCCTCAAATTTTACTCTTTTTTTTTGGCTTAAATTTTAAAAATAAATGTATAAATTTTTTTAACTGCACACCAAACATTAAAAAAAAAATATTAGAAAATTATTTAAAAAAATAACAGAATTTAAAAAATTTAGTTTAAAAATCGTACTATAAAAATTGCCCCAACCCAGTGTTTTATTCGAGGGGGTTTAATCGCCGGCGCATCTTCAAATCACGCGAGTCGTTCGCTCCCCCGGGCCCGTTCGACAGCGAAATCCTTTTACAAGGAAGAGACTTCGACTCTTTACTTAATTTTTCTAATTCGGAGGCTGGGGAGCCCGCGACCCATCCTTGATTCCCAGCCATTTCCATATTTCTTCTGTCCCACCGCTCCCTTTGGGAGCGAGCGCACGGAACGGAGCCGCGAGGGGCGGAAAAGTATTGTCGTAGTTAAGGCGGTCGCTTGTGGCATACAAATAACGTAGTTTTCATAGCGGCGGCGTTCGCTAACAATGAATGAAATGCCGACGTCGTTATCATCCGTACTCGGCCGGATAAATAAATACGACGGTGGCGGTCCCGAGACGCGCCACGGGAAAGGAAGACGCGGGGGAAAGGCGATTTTTATTAGAGATACGTTCTACGAGCAAAACGGCCGCGCACGTGTGCGCCGATATTGTCGAGATTATGGGCCAGATTTATCGTGTGCCTATAAATTTCAAAATATATATCCGCCCTCCCCCATAAAAAAAGACTATAATTTGGATTCGAATTCGTGGGAATACCTCGAAATTGGCGGATTGAATCGCGGAATTCTTCATCTCTTGCAGTTATGCATGCACGATCGTGATTGATTCGCGGATATTCAGGCCGGTGTCGACGAAGCCGCGAGATTAATCGGGCACGGGGGAGTATCCGGCGTTAAATATTGGATTAGCGCTTCCATTCATTCTCTCGTCCAATCATTAATTATTGGACAAAAGCAAAAGATTTTCGCGGTAATTAATGCCCACAATGGAGGTATTGCGGCGCGACGTTAAAACGGCAACGATGACCAATCGACGCGAAGCCGGATAACAACGGGGCGCCGGGACAAAACGCGGGGGGAGGAGGGTGGGCAGGGGGAGGGAAGGCGGGCGAGGCGTTTAAACACGTCACCGGTGCAAACGTCGCACTGATTCCACGCAACACGTGCAATCTCGCGTACGCGTTACGCAAAAACGGATATTTTCAGGTCGAGGGCCGGCGCACGTTGCAACACAAAACGGCATTTCCGGCGGGCGTAGTGGACCAGTCATTCGGCGAACGGCATTGAACCTTGTCAGCGGAGGCGCGGCGCTATCAAAGCTACGCAAAACAGGAACATGGCGACGACGTTGTCCCGTGTAACGTCACGCTTTTAACCCGAGCTTGTCGTCCGAAATCCATTTAATCACGAACGAACACGAACAGTATCCCCTTTCGCGAGTAAGACAAAGATTTTTTTTTATATAATTCAGCGGTAATCGATAAAAATGTTATTTTTAAATTGCTATTTTGCAAGCCGCAGTATAAGTTCAAGCCACCCTATTTATATGTGAATTATGTTAATTCCGAGTTTACTTATGTTAACTAAGTTCGGCATTGAGTCTTATGGTAATTGTGATTGCTTATGTTAAACGGGTTTATCTCGACACACTGAGAAGTTGCGTCTCTAAAATAATACTGAGCGTCTAAAATTCATGTGACTGCAAACAATCAACTCCACACTTCATTTAACGCGTACTGTTCTCTTTAAAGATTTTTTTTTTTTTAATTATGAACGTAATTCAGTAGAGATACGAGTAACTCAATACTTTTCTTTAAAAAAAAATTAATTTAATAGAAATATTTAAAATGCAAACTTAAATATCATTAGTTTCGCGATATCGATTCGAGTTTTAAAACGTTCGTACCATAAAATATAATTCGTGACCTTATTTGAAACCGCAAAATAATTCGCTCGAGCAAGACCCCGCTCTTTCAGAAGACCGAAAAGCTGCAGCTTTCTCTCGCGTTGTGCTCTTTTGCGGTGCAACGTATCTACACGCAACCGTCTTATCAATGCCGATAAAACCGTCGATGGCAACGAGGGGGAGGAGGAGGAGAGCAAGGGACGCCGAGCAGGACGTGGACCAAATTTAATTTAAAACTTGAATTCCGCCGTAAGATTATGGGGGACCCGGGGACGGGCGTAAGACCCGGTAATTAATTTGCGAGGATTACTTACCGGTAACTTGGCAAAAGTTCGCGGGGGCCACACCGCGGGATCTCTCCGGTCACCGACGGCCCGGGCCCGTCTATACGCAAACTCATTATAATGGAATCTCCAATAATCTCGGGACGTCACTCGGCGCGTCAACCGACAACACGGCGCGTTATCGTGTTAACGCCCTGCGTGTACCGGCTATCGACCGTCCCTTCGTTGCAAGGTATAAAGTAGCATCTAGTACGTATCCCAGCGAAGCCGTGTATTAAGTATGCGCGCACCGAGAGCCTCTGTCCCTCGTCTCTTTCCCCTCTCTGATCACGTCACCCGCGCGTCGCCCTTTTCCTTCCGCCTGTGCCCTCCGCGGCCGCCGATGGTTTCTACTTTTTTTCGAGCAGACAGCTTTATGATCGGCTTTTGTTATCGCATTTTACGGAGCGCGAGGAACGATATCGGGGATAAAAGGGGGGCCGTGTAACGGCTGTAATTGCCATCGCATCCACGACAAAGTTGGAAACAGGGATCTCGCATTTACATTCGGATGGAGGCGGGGTTGTAACCCCGGGGAAGAATCACTTTTGTGTGTCTCACCACGAGGCCCTTTGTTAGTGAAACGAGGCTGCGTGTCGAACGGTGAATAATAAGCGCACCTGACACGCACCGGAGAGCAACTCCCGAAAAGCGACAGGATTTTTACTGGGGTTGTAAACACGAGGGTGAAAGATACGACTCCATAAAGTCACGTCCGGTGTTAAAAATTATTTTCTCGGCGGCCGACCGTCTTGCTACATCGACAAATTATTTCTCTCCTCGCAATAATTTTATTGAACGGTTACGTCACCTCCCTTTTTTTCCTTAATTTTTTTTCCGATTGCAATCGGTGGATTTAGTCGGGATTTACAGAGCGTAATTAATAGCTTAGTGATTAATTATTATATACGGTTTTTCTCGGTGTCTCAAGGCGTTGTAGCAACACGAGCGCGCGTTTTACCCCGCAGGTCTGCAAAAAAAGGCCGACGGCTTACGGCATATCCGCTATAATGCGTTAATTAACTCGGCTTAAAGCCCGCCTTGCGCCTTTACGTTATCCCATAAAAGCCAACGTGCGCGCCGGGGCTCACTCTTGATGACCGCTCCGGATGAATCATTCGCAGCGAAAGGAGCATGAATCGCTTAACCACTACATCCACAGGGATAATTCACGCTGAATAATAAAAAAAAAAGAAAAAAGAAAAAAAACCTGAGACGTAAATAAGTCTCTATTTTTACGCGGCGAACGTCTCATACGGCGTCGCGTGCAGCCGTATATCCTTCGAAAAAGATCTCTCCTTCGTGTTGTAATAAATAACCTTGTAAATAAATGGCGGCGCGGTATACACGTGTACGGAAAGAAAGGAGCGCGAAACCGATTGACGTTCTTCCTCGCCGAAGAAGCGGAATCTATCAATCGTTGTCGCGTTATCCGTCGCACTTTGTCACGCACTTTCGTCGGGTCGCAGAACGCAGAACGAACGGTAAGTTAAATATGCGCGTCGCGATTATAACGAAGCGGCGCGGCGCGGCGGCGGATGCGGCTCTCCGGAAATCTCGCGTTTATGTCTCGCGAATTTACGAGCCCGTGGCGAGTAGTAGAGGTTTACTTTTTGCGGCCGAGCTCGGATGACCGTACTGGGAGCCGCTCCGGTTACCAGTGATAAACCAAAAAATATCACGCTCGATCGATCCTCGTTGCTCCGGGTAAGAAACACGTCGCCGCCGCTGCCGCCGCAGCCGCCGCCGCCGTCGCCTTGGAACGAGAATCCGAGGCTTCGACGTTTTCAATATCTTCGATAGGTTCCGCCGTACAAAGTAACTCTACACCGCCCCCGTTGTGCCTTTAGCATGGAGATGGATATCGAAAGACGCGACGCGAGGTCTTTATGCGACGCTCGCAATATGGCTTCGGATTCCTGCAAAATTTGCGCCACAATACGCCCGCCGTTGCTGCGAGACAACGAAATACACGACCGCGTTTCGCGTCAGCTTCTAAGTATCATTTTCGTGAAGCTCAATATCGTTACATTCCGCTCAACAAATCCACCCGGGTAAAATTGAAAAAGGCGAAATCAAACGTATTATAAAATTATTGACTTGTCGTAATAATATGTATACAATTATGTTTCTTTAAATATTACTGCAATTATTATTTAATTTTTTAACCAGTTGATTAAATTTAGAAATAAACGCTTGAAAATGTTTCAGACTCATTTCAAATCGGACAGTTGAGAGAAAATAATAAGCCCACCCAAATCTTACTTATCGTCGGCAAAATATTACGAAGCTCGCTCGGGCCATTTTTTAAAATGGATTTTTTAATTCGCGCTTCTTGAAATCGCGCGCGTGTATCAATAACCCCTCCGGCGAGAGATTGGCTCGCGTTTGAAATTAGTTTCGCCCGTCTCCCCGGGGCTTTCTCGTTTCGAGAAGGGTCAACGATGCGGAGCGGCACAACGCGACGATTCCGTCAGTATCATTTCTTATTTTAATCACGATAATGGCGATTGCCTCCGACCATCCGCGCGAATGCCTCGCAGCATCTCTCAGCGCTGGGAGCCGTCAAAACTTTTCCAACGAACCAAGCGAATTCCACCTCGCCGCCATTCACACAAACGCGAGTGGCTACAAAAATGCTGATTTTGAAAAGATATTAATTACTAATTAGACGCTGTTAAAGTGGCGTGTTCATCGTTTCTGGGTAACTTCGCCAAGCGTCTTTGTAAGACAGTCTCTTTCAATGTAACGAGTATGATGGGATAGTACAGCAAAAAGACATCTTTTTAAAACCCACGAAAGAAAAAGTAATATTCTCTTTTAATTTTTTATAAAACGCAGCTACTAAATTAAAATGTTTCATTAATCATTATTTACAATTTTTATAATTTTATTTATAATTAATCGTGACTTTTTATTAATATCTTTTCCATTTAAAAATATACCATTTACTATAGACTTTGGATACAACTCGAGATACCAAAAATAAATATGACGTCCGATGTATTTCAGTTACAAAAGATTCAAGGGATATTAATGTTAAAAATGTAAAACCTTCCGAAGGTATATAGGTAAAAAGTTCAGTAGATTCTAAACAAAAAAATGAACACGAATTCGCAACATTCGCGGTTGATGAATTCTATCGAGAGACTTCGCGGCTCGGGAGCTGCGCCAAAATAATTGTGCGTAACAATGCGCGAACGCAATGCATTATAAACGCATTGTACGATATCGATTAGCAGTCTCCTTAAATTATTTACCGCGGCGCATGACGATATATCGCATTCGCGATATCACGACGATAATTTCAAACAGACCGATTGCGACTGTCGCATTATGCGACATGTTCGCCTAAAGGGGTTTTCAATAATTTCAATCGGCATGGACTTACACAAATCATCGCGTGTACCGCCATCGCGAAATTGACCTTTGATAGAAATGCATAATCCCACGTGTCAAACTGCCCCGGTCGTCGTTTGACGTCAGGAAATTTCTGTTGAACGTCGGGAAAATAAAAAACCATAATGAACGATTATACGACGTATTTCTAGTAAATTATTTAAATCAAAAGCACATTTCTGGCGCGACAAGTTACACGAAATACCACATAAAACTAAAATAAATTTTTAAAAGGAAAAAGAGAAAAAAAAGATAAACATTCTGTGTCGAATGTTCAATCTCAGCTATAATGTCCCGCCCAAATGTACGTACGAGTCGAACCTCGAAATTCGACGCGGAAACCGCCACGAAGGTACGATACGCGCCGCGAAGCGGATCCTCGTCTTTCCCGTGCAATCCGACGTTTTTGTTTCCCGCGAAATGGAGAGCGATTTCGGTCGAACCGGGAGAGCGGCGTCGTGTCGCCGCGTAATGGAGTTAATATTTTAGCTGGCGGCGGGAGAAGGAGAGGGTTGTTTCGCGTTATGCCGAGCGCGTATGCCTCCCAAAGCGAGAGGAAAGGGTTGAGGCGGGGGCGAACGAGGGAGAAAAGCTGTCGGGCCCTCCGCACCGCCGACCGGGAGAAATGACTAAGGAACTCCGTCGAGGGTACTGTCGCCTGGTGAATGGGGACGCATACATTTCACGGCTGTTTTCGTGACAAACGTTACGCGGGGCGCACCGACACGCGGGAGAACGAGCCGCGAGAAGAACAAAGTGCCTCTCCCGGCAGCCTCGTTCTTCAGCCTCACGCTAACCCGTTCGCGTCGCCCTGTGCAAACGATGAGTCGCACCCTCCACACCCTCTCCCACTCCGACCGTACTACTCACGAATCTGCCTCGCAATTTCGACAGCGTGCCGCATCGAGACTTAATTTCGTCCACCGATTAAATCTTACAAATTGTCTTGATGTTTTAATCAATGTGTATATATATTTAGAAATGTCATATATATAAATTAATAATTTATTCTACACTCTCTCTAACATTTTGAGAAAAAGTTTTGCCGCAACCTACCTAATTTTAATAATTTTGTGCACCGATTAAATTATAAAAAAAAAAAAAAAATTGGAGGATACATGATTACAAATTAAAAGGGAAATGCAGCCGGTAACGCTTCTGGGATGACAAACAACTGAAAGAATTAGTATCCCTCATACGGACGAAAGCTCTCAAACCGTCGCGGAAGCTCTCGTCGCAAGTGGCCGACATAAAAAAGTAATCGCGCCTAAGCGCGGCGGAGCCGCGCGCTTAAGTAGATACCTATAGTCGAACGTGAGATGCAGGTTCTGCATTCGTGACGTGCAGGCTCGCGTAGATTAACCGACGTTTCTCTTCTCCCCGAATGCAAATAAATACGCGACAGTTTGTCGCGATAAGTTGCGTCACGAGCGAAGGGCTAGAGCTCTCGCTATTTCAGCGATCCGTTTTATCACGTTGCGCCTTGCGGCGCGCGCCACCCTCTTCCGCCCTCCTCGGTCCCCCAGAACCGTGCGCGGTCCCGATTCGTCTACGTCGTCCGTCGAAACGTGATAAGTCAGCGTCGGCGGGTATCGCCGCAGACAGACACGGTTCTCCGCCGGCGGAATTATTCCCGCGGAACGCTATTTTTCGCGCTGCAGCGTGAGCTAACATTCCGTAATAATGGAATCCTGATCCCGCGACTTCCGGAGCGCGTCGGTGCTCCGTAAATGGGCTCGTTCCGCTTTCCCCATAAAATATATCAAAGTCGATCGAGATGATTAAAGTTGATCTCGCTTCCCCCGTTCCTCCGTCTTCTTGGTTAATCCTTATTCCGATAAAGAGGAACTCACGGTCTCGTTTTACACTTCGCGGACAATGGGGTGTATTACTGCAACACGAGATCCCGGGTATTGTATATAATGGAGGATCGAGTACCGCTATTGCAAACAAAATATGGGACGCGCGTTAAATGACGCCGGTATTGAACGAGATTGATTATCGATCCCACGTCCGTAATTACTAGCGGAATAATGCATCCCGTTGACTCTCGTCCGAATTTTGCAAAATGCACGCGCGCGCGATTTGTGGTACTTTTGATATGTGATTAAATTTTATAAAAAAATAATAAAAGTAAAAATACAGCGTTTTCTGTATAATTCAATTTGATATATTCAAGTCAATTTATATATAAAATTTCACCCGTTAATACGTATTTTTTTATGAGGCAAATGGTAAAAGATTAATAACTCTGTGTGCATTGTAACATAGAATTAATTAAATATGAAACCATTCCTGATTTGTGTGCCCGTTAATTTAGCCTACTTTTTAATTCAATATCATCAATTAAATTTTACTGTAACACAATGAAGCAAAAATATATGTCAAATGTTTTAATAAATTACACATTATTAATGTACAAAGTAAATATATTTAATTCTGTCCTACTTTCGCTTATCATTCGGACTCATTTGATCGGGCTACTTTTTATATATATATATATATATAAATTAAAAAATTATGTTTCTATTTAACAAAAGCACTCACTTTTTCATATTCGAATTTCTCTCAGCTTCTTAATTCTAATTTTATTGCACGACAGCCTAATTAAAAAATAAATAGGAAACTACTTCTCTATTATTTTTTCGTTTCTTTTCGCACGTTAAAATTGCAAGTGTGCGTGTGTGTGGCGCGTTGTGTGTTATAACCCTTTGAAAAATTTATCGCTGATAGACTTACGATACATCCACGTCACGGCGAGCGATACGTTGCCGATACGAAGCGAGGTCTCGGTCGGAATTTATCCGTTAACCACTTCCGGTCGGTCGGCCGCGCAAATGAGCAGCGAACGCGGGGGACTGCGTTGCCGGGGAATGGGGGCAAAAGGGGGACACCTACGATCGACAATTTCGACAATGCGGCTCGCTTTGCGCTGTCGCGATCTCACGACGTATAAGTCCGATAAGTCCACGTCCATATCCGCGGCCCGGGCGCAATAAGTCAATGCGGTCGGGCATCGTCACCGGCCGGGATAACGCCGTCGATATTTTATTCGGTATCGAAGCAATCGGCAGCCACGTCAAGGAAGAAGAGACGAGAGGCGCATGCTAATTCGAACGCGCGCTCGAATTTTGAGTGGAAAGTTAAACGATATTTCGATATAAATGCGCGCATATTTTTTATTCTTGTTTCATTTTATTTGTTTCTATATTCTCTTTTCTTCCCTATTTTCCTTTTAATTTTTTTCACCGATATCGATACGAATTGATAACTTACTTTAAAATCCTGCATGCATGAAATTTTTTATTCTTATCCTTTTTAGCGACTCGTGCGACATATTTTTAATGCTTTTATTCGCATAAACATCGTAAACGTAATAATAGAAACGCTACAGCGAGGTTTAGATTATTTATAACTCATTATTGTTGAAACAATTAAAAACGATATGTTCAGATAATTCAGATATTCAATTGTTCTACTTTTTGCATTACTCGATTAGTTAAATAAGTAGAAAATTATTTTCCGTGGAACCTACTTGTGTAATAATATTATCGTTAATTCTACGGGTAAATGGTACCTTTGTTTTTTTTTTTTTTTTTTTTTTTTTTGCTTTTTATTTTGCTTTCTATATTGCTTTCTATTATTACAATAGGTTAATAAGAAACTAAAAATTACATGAGAATCGATAAAAATAATTTCAAACCACAATTTAATTTTCCATTTGCAAAACGGTAAAATATGATACTAAATAACAAGTACAAAAAAATAAAAACCGAAGCCAAAGCCAAATTGAACCCGACATCTCCATACTCGAGAAATTTTTGCAAACGACGAGATGTCGAATCAACATTTACAAAACCCAATTTCGCAAACAAAATATTCCGCCACCTATTTCCGCCCGATAATCGCTCTCTCCCAGTTTTTTTTTTTTTCCCTCCGGTCGCCTCGCGTTTCATCCCGCATAATATATCCGCTTTTTCACTTCTGAAACACTCCAGAGCGGGAGGAGCAAAAATATTCTAATGAAATAGTCTTTCTTCTTGCGTTCGTAGTTAATTACTTTCCTCGAGCAAGTCAGGACGCGACGGAGAAACGCGGCCTCCCTCCCGTCATCCCCTCGACGGCGTGCGGCGGCGGGCAGTTAATACGGAGCGAGACCGGGAAATAAATTGCCGGGCGCGCGCTTTTGCGGCGCGTGTTCGCTCTCGCTCTATATACAGTTATGCATTTATTTATTAACCAAGTTTTATTTGTCTCTCGGGCGAAATAACGGGCGAGGGAAAGGCCGCGGGGAAGACGGGAAAGAAAAGGAGCGTAAACAACGGACGCGCGTGTGTGCAAACGGCGGTCTCGCGACAACTCACGAACTGCCACCGCCAATTGCCGGCGATCCGTTTTATCCCGGAGCGTCCTCGATCCGTCTACGTCGTACGTCGAGGCATGATAAATCAGCGTCGCGTCGCGTCGCGTCGCCGTCCGCTCGTGAGCGAGGTATCGCGCCGACGATAGGCGAGAGAGCCGCAACATGGCCGTGTCCCCGCCGGCTCGGCGTTATCCGGCTTTTGCTTTTATTTTCCGCCCACCCTCCCGCGTCTCGGACCCAAGTTGTTTATCGCAGCGGGATTAATGTCCACTTTTTGCGCCCGCGAGCATGAAAAATTCCGCGGCCCGCACGCCACCCCGGATTCGGGGACATTTTTAACGATCAGCTTTCTTCGCGTTCTCTCCCTTTCTACGGCGTTAATCCGATCGATCGACGGGCAAGCGCGGAAAGAGCGGCGTACTCTTATTCGCACCGTTATAGATTCTGGATTACGGAAGAATCGAAAATCACGGGACGTGAAAATTAGCGCGGATACCGTCGATGATTATTTATCGCGCGAAAAGATGTCTAAGTGCCGCAAATAAAAATTTATCTTCGAATCTTTGAATTCAAATATCGATGTAGGCTCTCGCAAAATTTGCAGCCGCGCGAATTAAAAATGATGGAATTTTGTGATTAAGCGTGAGCTGTGTTGGACGATATTTACAGATAATAATCTTTATCGCGCAAGTTGCGGGATCATTCTTCTCCGGCGTGTTGCGCGGATGAATCTTTAACGAGTCCTTTGAACGGGCCGGCCGCGGCCGGCGTGTAACTGTGATACACGAGGCGGGTCTCCCTTCAGACGTATTTATGCAAATGGATTAACTAACCCGGGCCAATCGAGTTACGCGAAAATTCATAATTCACGTCGTTTCTAGAAGCGTGCGCTTTCCGTACGATTACGCATCGCCCGCGCGTAACAGCCTCCAGTTATTCTCAATGGCGTTCCTTATTCCTAGACGCGCCCGACGGGGATTGCATCTCGCGGAAACTACAACGGGAATATTTACGAAGCGCTTCGAGATATCAAAAAATCTTTCCCAGCCCTCACGTACCGCGGGAGGGATTCTACAACTGCACGTACGAATGTAAATTTCGCGCAGCGACCGGATAGCTAAACCGATTACCGCCATTTACGAAATACCGTATCTGCCGGAGAAAACGGAGCAGATGTTATTCCTCGCAAAGTTTATAATCAATTTTCGCACTTTCCCCGCGAGAGAGAGTCATCATTTTTTATTACTTTCCAAACTACCATGTAATTTCTCAGATCACTCAAGTTTTCAAGCTTCTCGCGCGAGTGGTGATGAAAATGACGTCCCCGCGTGAATGTAATTTAATTTACTTCTATAAATTCAAAGATCGTTTGTTTGCAATCGTCGGACCGCACTGATTCGCAGGTGAAAATGCACTCCTCACGACGGGGTTAATAAAGAGCGCTCCCATGAAAGCGCATTCCGCGGATGCCTCCGGTCGCCCGGCCGTCCGGCGAGACGAGCGGAAGGGAGAAAGGTCGAATGACGGGTCCTCCGGAAGAACGTTCGACGTCGCGTGACGACCGCCGGATCCGCCAACATCGAGCGGTCCGCGATTCGGACCCGGACCTAGTCCGCGCGCTCGTCGGCTTACGTTGGCATTGTACGAATAGTTGGGCGACTCTTCGGTATCCACCGACCACTGTTTATTGCATACCGATGCCAAACCATCTCGGACAAGGCATGACGGCGGCGAGAATCGTTTCCAAGTCTCGATCATCCCTCTTCGCTCTTCCTCTGACTCTCCCGACGCGCGGCGCTGGGATCGGACGGAAAGATATCGGAATGCTGGTAACGGGCCGCGGCTCTAACGGCTCGTGAACGGCCGGAATCTACGCGGGTTCCCTAGACGACGTGATACCTTTCGGATTCTTAAGAGTAAAAGACCAAGTCTGGCGAAGATTCGCTCGACGATGCGGTCCAGCGGCCTTTCGAACTCGGATATTCGACTCGGTAATTCGCGTTTCGGCGAGAGTGGTCGCGATATTTTAATTCGCCTAATCGAAGCGGTTTTTCCACTTCTTTTTTTCGCCGGAGCTTTTTATCGCACGCTTGTATCGATCCGGAGAAGAAAGCGAGTTTCTCAGCGGGTTTACGACGCGTAATATATCCAAGTGAGCGTCCGTTTGCGGAGTTACGGCGGAATGAAGAAAGAAGCGGACATCACGGGCGTCAAATGATCGCGGGGGAGAAAAAGGACGAGTCGCGATGGCGTCCCAAGACTGATAACGTGCTGACTCGGGTAACGTGTACATATAACGCGCAATTTTTGTCTTTCTCAATGTGTAATAAAATTTCGAGCGGTGACGGGGAAGAGAGAAAGACGCGTCCGAGATTTTTCGCGAGCCTCGCACAGATGGATATTCCATTAGACTGCTTAATGTTACATTTGAGTTTCGGTTCGCGCGGCTGATAAAAGCTCGGAGGAATTTGCGTTCCTTTGAGGTACACGCCGCGCGGATCCGTCGAGAGCACCCTTGCATCTCCATAAATAAAAACGCGCCTTTTACGAAGCGTTCGCATAAGCGCCCGGAAAATAAACGCACACAAGCGCGCGAGTTATGATATATTATATGCTTTAAATTCGTCTCACGAATGTGTTCCTTAACATTTCAGATTTGCCCTTCCATATTCACGAGTGCAGGTCACGAGTGCTTTCCTTTTTTTCCCTCTTTTCTTTCTTTCTTTCTTTTTTTATTTTTTTTATTGCCCCATCCTCAATTTACATATTTCGTGTCTCTCAAAGTATCCGTGTCGCGAAATTCGGTTTCCTCCAAAAGAAGCCAGCGAACGTTACGCTTTCTCTGTGCCAACCAGCGACCCTGATACGTTAGTAACGACCGTTACAACATTAACGTCGTGGATGATCGTGGAAAATAAAGCCGTCCGCTTGTCAGAGAGATACAAACGCCAGGATTTATTTATCAGACGCGGTAAATATAGCACCGGAAAACTTGCGAGATTCGCACGGGGTCCGAAATGAAAATTTCTGGACGGAGACGCGAGATTGGAATTAAAAACTCGATGGGCGTGGATCACGTCGTTTTCCGCCAATTTTCAAAGTATAAAAAGTAAAGGCTTTTAAATACTAGAAAAACGTTCACTCGATAATGGCTAACGTTTTACGAACCGTTTAAATTGCGAGACAAACAAAATAAATTAAAAGAGACTGCAAATTAAAGTGGCCATAAATTGAAAGCATCGCTCGTTAAAAAATTAATCGCGATCATCAAACGATCGAAAGAAACAAGTGCGCTGCAAAATTAATCATTTTTGTTTCAACGCGAGCGGCTCATTACGGTACGCACGATCACAAATTAAATCGAAAAGGTGTTAAAAGAGCGATGGAGCAGCAGTTATAAAGTTATTTACATGCTTGAAATTCGCCTGTAACATCGCAACGTGGACTCGAAACTGCACGTTCCTGATAAAACGCGCGGGGAAAGGATTTAAAACGCCGTAGTTCGCTCGGCAGCCTGCTGTTAACGAGTAGCATCGCTCAGGCGAGGCTTAAAGCCTCGTTAGAAAGCTAACAACCGGTCATGTGTCTTGCGAATCGGCGATTCGGAGCAGCGTAGGTAAGTAGATAGGTAGGTATCTCCTAGGATCGTCCTTTGGGCACCGGAATCTACAAATTTATACGACCGTCGAAGCGTCGCTTCCCCTACCGAAACCCGTCCACCGTGATATTTCTCACCGTGGATTATTTTGTATCGGCCAACTTACCCCTGGTATTAACTTACTTAGAAAAGATCTCTCTCTCTCTCTCTCTCTTTTCCTCTCTCTCTCTCTCTCTCTCTCTCTGTCTTCATATCACGTAGGGATAATCGATTACCGACGAGGGTCCATGCCACCGGTACGTCGCGCGAGCGAACGTGCACCGTTTTTCGCGGTCCGATAACGCTCTCTCGCAGAACGACGGCTTCGTAATCTCATTTGTCGCGGACCTTTTCATCGAATATCAGAACTCGCCGCGGGAGGAAATTGTGTGTATCGGCTGGCCGGCCAGCTCCTGCTCCCGGAGACATGCGGGCCGATTTCGCTTTTTCTCTTCGATCATCATTCAATGACTTCGAAATTGTCCGGCATTTGTCATCGTGACAGATAACGCACGTGTCGATACTCCCGAATGTGCGCAAAAACCGAAAGCTCTCTCTTCAGCTTACGCCGGTTTTGCTCAGCCTCCTTCGATCTAAAATCGTTGTCGCGACTAAGACGAAGGTAAATTTGAAATATCGAGTACTCGTGAAAGCGTTTCTCTCACGTCGCCTCGCGGAAATAATATTGTTACGTGAGTCGTTAGTTAAAAACGGAAAAATATCGAAAATTGAGTCGAGTCAATAAACGAAAAGGAAATATACGGGTCGAAGAGGAAAAATAATAACCGAGCCATCGAGTGGCGTTAAACAGAAATTACCACTAAATGACATGGCAATTGGGATCGACGTGCTCTGGAATATTTAGGTGGACGGCACAATATCGGGACCCGATTCCCGATGTGTATCGGCTAAAACAGAGGGCACGTAATCGCTCGCGCTTTTTCCGCCGAGCGAAAGCTCAGCATCTTTTCGGATGAAGCCCGCAACGACGTCGGGGAAAACGAAATTTCATTCCACGGTCGTACGCGTATTATATAACGCGGGACGGCAAATCGAAATAAGCGAAATTGCGGCAACGCCGAAGGAATACCGCTGGAATATATGCTCCGAGTATTGTTGAGAAATCGTTGCAAATCGCGTTTGCAAAATTGCTCGGCTTTCAAATAGACAATAGTAGAGTATGCTTTCCTTTAAATGTAGGAGAAATAGCTGAAAAACGGATAATACGACGTTCCTAGCGGGAGCGAATAAATAAAATATCGCGAGTAAAATAAAAAATGACAAAGTCAATCGTGACGCCTTGACAACATTTTCGAAGTACCGGGGTTAATTAATTCATAATAATTTTTACAAATCGATAAACGTATTACGCACGTCGTTTTATGCGAAATATATTTTTTATTATAAATTTGTACAACAACGTTGTACAGTTTGTACAATACGGTTAGTCAGAGCGCATAATAAAAAAATATTACTCACCAGTTCGATGTGTGGTGGAGTTTCACGCAGACCAGCTACGAAGACACTGTAACATACGAAATAAAAATATAAATTGTAGAGACGTTCAGAATAATTTTCATTGATTAAAAAAAAATGTGTACGCGCCTCTAATACACCTTTACAGGAAAGAAATTAACGCGCCGAACGTTCTGTTAATATAAAAAAAATTTTGTATTTCTACATTATTAATATTTCATATAATATCAATAATAAGAAATGCGAACGGCGCGGCAATTTACAACGGAATTTATATCTTATTTTCCGAAGCGTTGCCGTTAGAATTCGAACATACGGAAACGGCCTGGATACGAGCATCGGGAGACGCGCTGCGCCGCCTGCGCCCAAAGGAATCTTTCCGGCGAGCAGCGGTCCGACGGGAATAGCTTCGCTCGTGAAGGGAAGATACGCGGATCCCGGAACGACTCCAGTTAAGACGGGGGAACGGGTCGGTATCTCGGCCGCTAAACAACGGTGTCCAATCATCGGAGCGATCGTTCGTGTAAAACGAGACGAGCGACGATAGTAGCCGCCAAAGTTTAACAGCGTTTCCTCCCCCGCTCACTGCCTCTCTCTTTCTCTCATCTCTCTCGTGACTTACTCGCTGCGGATCGACGGATCGCGTGACACCCGACGAAGGAGTAATTAAAAGGCCTTTAGAACCTGCGAGGCGGCTGCCGCTGCCGCTACCGCCGCTATAGTCGCACGCAATTCGCGTTCGAGCTCGTATTTGTCCTGCAACTCGCGAGGCTGGTTCTATATTAATCGCGAGTCGCAGCTGGCCACCTGCGATTAATGCAGAACGAGCCTGAGCTGCAGCGCGAAACGTCGTTCACCGCTCCGCGATCGCTTAAAATCACGCCAAGCTAACGGCCTCGTTGAGGACGAAAGCTAGGGTTTGATATCACCCCCGAAAGCCGCACGGTCGTTATAAAGGCGAGCGAACGTCGATACCTGGCATAAGCCTTTCGCCCAAGCGCAGAGAATTATTACTTTTTTTTTCTTATTTATTTTTTACATTCAATTTTTAAGTCGCAAGAATATGATTCGATCGCGTCTCCTAACGCGATTATATTAAAAATATAATCTGTAATTTATTAGATTAATTTATAATACAGCTCAAGAAGTCATAGTTGAATAAGTCGTTACATTTTAACGGAAGAACGTTAGTTGCCCGCGAAAGGACGTTAATTACGGGACTTGATTTTCCGTTATCGGGAAACCCGTCAAAGACAGCGAGATTCTTTTTTTTCCAAAGTGTACGTATTTCTCAAACGGAAGATTAACAAAAGTATAAAAACGGAAAGAAGCCTTCCATTTCGAGTCTATTTCGAAGCAATCGCGATCGACGGTAGGAGAATTCGAAAAAAATCTCGGCTTTGAAATTCGGCCGCGTGATTAGGATCCATGCAGGCTCGTGAAATTGCCGATACCGCGCTTTCGTCTGTGGCTGGATTTTGTTAAGCTACGGCCCAATATGCCTTTCATGCCCGTTCCGCGCGCGTTAGTCTTTCCGCGTTACAGTATTACTGGCGGATTACCGCTCAATCGGCAGGCCGGCCAGCAATTTTCCGAAGATTAAAATTTGCGCGGGCGATCCGACTTTTATACGCGAAACTCGTGACGGCTGCTGCCGGTGGTCGCTGCTCTCTTTTTCCCTCCAGTCTCAAATTTTGATACATTTAACCGGCGCGCAGTTTTTCGCGCGGGACGAGGTGCTACGCCGGGCCGCGTATCGGATTTTCTGGTTCAGAGGTGCAAAGCGCTTGTCCCGATTCGAGTTCGCGTGCTCGTCGGCGACGATGCTCTATCAGCGATATATATTTTTTCATCAACGTCGTCGGCGTTTATAGACCGGCTCCGGGTTCTCCGCATGTCGCCACGGTGGATCAATGAACGACAGCTTGTACACCGTGAATCTTCCGTTCAGAAAACGCTGATTAGTCATCTCCACCTGTGTATCGTGTCATCTAGTTTGCACGTTGGACTTTGTACCGCGCTCGGACATAATGGATTTTTCAATGAAGCCTCGCCGGCAACGCGCGTTCGTCCGATTGTTAACTCCGTGACATCTCGCCATCGCGTTTTAATTTACCGATTAGCCAGCATTAATCAAGGTGCAAGTCCGTAAAATTCACACCAAATTATTTTGATTTAAATATATCTTTTTTTTTCCCTCGTTTACACGAGTTTTATTGGAAACAAATGGAAATGTAAATTATATGCGGAAAGTCGTTCGTCGTGAAATTTTGCTTCGAAACAATTCCCCGCTGTTAATTTACATGTAATCCAATCCGAACACGAGCCATTTTTATTCGAGCACGATATCGCGCATAAAAGCTCAGCAGAATTATCAATTATTATATTTTATAAATTTATTCCCGTTTAATGATAATGAATTTTAACTTATTCCCTCGCAGAAGGTTGTCCGTCCGCCGTGATCTACCTTCGGCTCCGGAAAAATTGAAAATCAATATTTCCACAAAACGCTTCGCGATTTCTTTTTTGTGCCGGTATACTGCACTCTATAACTTTATTCGAGCCACCTTCATTATCAGTCACTTTCCGTGCTCACATACTGGCACGGGCTTTCTTTCCCCGTTAAACTAAAAAAAAAAAGGTAGTCGCAAATACGCGATAAAAATAATATTTTACGTAATATGAATATTACATTTCGGACGTTTCGATTTTTCACGCGGGGCGGCGATATGCTCGGAATATAAACGCGAAGTACACGCGTCACTTGCTGTCGAAAAATCGGGCGATTCTCATTTCCGCATTGTATTTTTATAAAAGGGCCCGTGTTTTTATTTAACAAGCGCATTCATATATACAATATATACTATATATATATATATATATATATATATATATATATATATATATATATATACACATATCAGTTTAACAAGTGCATTTGTATGTAAAAAAAAAAAACGTGAAAAAATATCAGATATGCGGAACACAAAGTCTTTGATAATACCATACTTTTGTTTTTGTACTGTAAAATAGATATACCATTTAAAAAATTCACGTCAGTCACGTGCACCTTGCATCTTTTTGTGCGTCCCGTTGTAATTCCTCGAATTATTTTTAATTCGAAATATACGACGTTTTATAGGAAAGAAGACGCAAGGAAAAAAAAATACCTGCACTTAACGGCGTGGATTAAATCGACTTCGGTCAGGAATTAAATTTCTTCGACCTGAGAAAGTTCACAGTTAAAGTTGCGAATGAGGGAAAAAGACTGCTTTTACGTGAAGCAATTAAAACGCGCGTGCGTGACTGCCGCGTTAATATCAATACGCATTAACGTTGGCGAACGGCGAGTCACTCGTCGAATCAAATTTAATCCTCTGCGGTACACAAAGCAATCCGTCATGACTAGACGCGAAATGGCCGACATCGCCAATTACCGGCGTTGCAATTTAGATATCAACGCGCATCGCGTTATTTGAAGCGTCGGAGCAGTCGTGAGGCTACAACTAGAAAATATCTCGCGGAAAAAAAAAAGCCAGAAATACTTGTGGGGAAACGCGCGGCAATCGATCGATCGGCCGCTGATAATACTCGTCTGCGAAAAATTCGCGTAGTTATTCGTTGCACGGGTTTTCGGGCCGGTCGACATTTTTCGTAGCATATGGAGCGGAAATTTAAACGCGCAATTTGAAATCCGATCGGCCACGCAGCGGCCGTGTTGCATCTATCCTACACTCCCTGTAGAGAAAGAGAAAGAGAAAGAGAGATAAAGAGAGACAGGAGGTGGAAAAAGACTCGAGAGAGAGAAAAAATAGTGTTAAAAAAAAAAAAAAAACACCATGTGAAAACTCTCGCAAAACTTGACGACGCTAATCGCCGAGCGGGTGCAATGGAATCTGTGACGTATTGAGCGTGTTCTGGCATAACTCTTGCATAATCGCGTCGGTGCCTGCGTCCGGGACAAACGTTTGCCGAGCACGCTTGCCACCGAAACTTCGTAACTCGCGAATGTAGATTTTGCACACGCCGATACGCGCGTAGCGGGGATGAACACTGCTTTTACGTTATGCGCCGCCGCTCCGACGCTAATTAACAACCATGCGTTAAGCGGGCCATTCGCATCCCGGCGACATGTAAGACGGCGCATATAATACACCGTCGTGTAGAGGGCTTCTTGCGAAGTGTTACGACGGCGGTTGCGCTTCCCGAATGGCTTTTTCGTGCCCCCGTGTCGCGACACGCGTGCAACCGTGTCGCCGTTAATTAACGAGCTTCGAAACCGCCGCGCAAATTATGCTGAAGGAAGATTATCTTGTGTCGCTTTAAGAAAAGAAATGTCGACGGTCATCGCAGTGGAATGTTGAATAAAAAATTATCTCGTAAACGATAAAAAGTATATATTACTTAGAGCTTGATTTATTACGTAATAGCAATAATTAAGACATACTATATTAATTTTTAGACAAGTAATAAAAAAAATTTAATTATTAAATAAATATATATGTATAATGCTGCTGTTGTTTGTAAGATAATTTTTTTACTCGCGCATTGACTGAAGTGTATCAACGACATCTTGAGAAGTTATAGATCAATGGATGATGATCGATGTCTCGCGAAAAATTTCCTTCGACTTTCACGTATTTTCAAACCACTTTTAATCCCGTAGCCAGATGATGTACCGCGAGCATGTATGTTTCGGCACAGTGGCGAGCCGTGTAATCAGTATATTCATTGTCTACGCACGCTCTCCGACTAATGAATTGTACGAAAAAAATTACACACCGACGAACTTTCATATTTAACGTTGTATTTGCATTTTCCGCGTTATATTCGTCCGTTCTTCAACCTGTAATAATATTTGCGTGACATAAACTTGAATACACCGCAAGCCTGCATTGCCCCCGTAGTTAAAATAATGCTTTGTGCCCGATGTGAGCATGTAATAGCCCTTATGATAATCAAAATTGTGCGCAAGCTGCTTTAATTAAGTTTTTATCTTAAACAATGGTGCTCTCCCGTGTACAACACCTCATTATACCCTCTCATTATTATGTCCGCACATAATAAAACGTTACATTCGTTATGCGTCTACATTATTACTATTTTATAGAATTATATATCAACGCAAGTTTTCCTTTTTCATCATCCTGACATTTTTATTTCCGTCCAATTCATCATGTTCGCGAGCGCGCGCCGAAGCGAACCTTTCGGTTGTTTTTTTTTCTTTTTTTCCTAATTTACAAAATTAAAACCGACGATATGTTGCTTACTTAATTTCCAACGAGAGGAGCGCGTTGTAAATCGATCGCGCAAATAAAAACTGCTTACATAATTTACTCGATTAAAATTTCAAAAATTACTCCCCGAGAGCGGACGCGTTACTAAAGGATTTCACTTTAATGTTTGCCTTACGACTTTAATTTATTCCATTTCAAAATTTTATTTATTTATTTTTTTTTTATTCTCATTGTATTTCGTTCAATATTCGCTAATTCAAATAATCCATTTAAAACGATTTTGCATAAGACCGGGCGGGTGCGCGCAGTTATTAATTAATCGAGTTAATTAATTAAGTTGACTGTTTTATTTTCATAAATAGCGCGCCGCCATGTTATTCGCGACGGGCGCAATTACAAAGTAAAATCGCTTAATATATGCTAAAGAGTCCGCGGTGACGCGGGAATAATAATTTGATGGCCGGCAAAGCGGTGCGCAAAAGTGGCATTGAAAATTTATCAGCGGCACACGTATATCAATAACGACCGCTGAGAAATAATGCATCTTTTCGGCGACGTAAAAGCCCGCGGCGGATGATGAATTAAATATGCAATTATCTTTTCATCGGTGGACGGGCGTTGTAAGTGCGTGCATTCATACGGCCACGGGGTAAGCTGTCAGCTGACACAGATCGCGATACACACGCACCCCACAGGGCGACAGCCCCGGTCTGTAAATAGACGATCTAGTCCGTCACTTTTGTTACACGCGATCCGCGGCGCAAAAAGAAATGAAACGCGACGTGTGTTCGCGATGTCCCAAGTGCAAGCAAACAATTTCCTTTTTTCTCTCTCTCTCTCTCTCTCTCCTTTTTCCCCCTTTTTTTCAAATTAAAAATTAAGCTCTTCAAAATTATTTGTATTAAATAAGTAGTTTTCTAATAAATAATCATAATAATAATCTCGCATGCCATTCAAATAAAACATAAATGAAGGTGAAAAATAACCAACCGGAATTTTTTAAAATAAATGAAAAATCGAGAAGACTGACAAGAAAAGTCGAAGAAGCGCAAAGTTGAATTAAACGTCTTAAATACTTGACGGAGGTATTGAATTATACAAGCGCGCGTAATTAAAGTGAGAAATTTGTATCCACGCGAGTTTAAATGCAGCGCCGTCATAAATTCAAGTCCAGTCGCCGGTGAAATCTTATGTGTTAATAAATAAACGGGATCCACCTTCGCGGAGCATTTTTCCTCAAAATGAGCTTCCTTACATAGCTTGTCAAGCTTTACGACGCAATGATAGATCGCTATCCCGCGTCTACCTCTGCCGTAGCAGTTTCTCAACAGTTGCCTCGCTCGAAACTCGCCCACTGGGCTCGAATCACAAATATGTTTTCGCAATTGATACATATCGGCGCATATATGGTACTAGCCGATCGAGATAGATTCAAATATGTCGCGACTTATAGATCTGTCATTATCAAGATTGATCTTTCGATCTGGAAAATAGCCGGGAAAAATGGCGTCGTAATATAAAGCTAAGTTTTATTTCGTAGCTAAGCCGCGATATTTAATTCCAGTCACGAATGCCGAGTTTTATACGGAATAAAAAAAAAGCACTTTAGATTAATTTTAAGTAAGAAATCCGATATTATATATTTTATATTCAGGCCCTCGTATAAATTTATCACACGTACGCTATGTGAACAAAATCTATACGTATGTTTGTGTGTGTGTGTATCTATTACTTGCGTGTTTCAGGCGCTAAAGGAACTTTTACTTATACCTACTTAATAATTTCTACAATA
This sequence comes from Cardiocondyla obscurior, assembly GCF_019399895.1. Classification (NCBI taxonomy): domain Eukaryota; kingdom Metazoa; phylum Arthropoda; class Insecta; order Hymenoptera; family Formicidae; genus Cardiocondyla; species Cardiocondyla obscurior. The sequence continues at coordinate 8,628,652 of NC_091864.1, forward strand.
AATATGTAGTTTTAAATTTATCCTTTTCATTTTTATTGTTCCGCAGTTAATATTCGAGTCCAGAGAACCGGATATTACAACGGGAACGAAACGGGGACCAACGGTTTCCGTCGCCCAAAACCGATCCTCCATTTAATTATTGTAACATCCAGCTAGTGATATCGAAGCGGCGTATTATCTCTCTTACCCTCCCCTCCCTTTCTCGTGCCGCAAGCACAACACGTTGGCACGGGGACGCGACGTTGAACGAAGAAGCTCAGCCAGTGGCGGTGGCGCCACGGTAATGCAAATTCCAGGAACACCTGCACGGAAACTAGAGTAATGCGCCCGACGAGCGCAGCAGCCGGTCGTTGTATTTATCTTCCGCGTCCGGAACGATAGGCGTGAGATATTCCTGGATTATGAGCTATACGGAAGTTACACCGAGACAAATGTTCGGAAGGGACGCGCGTTGGTACACGTAGAGTACCGAGGTATCGCAGGCGATTTCGCCGGTTATTCAGGGACAATTGCTTCGACTCGCAGTCAAATATTGTTTATTTATTTTTTATTAATTTTTTTTTTACTTTTCCCTAGAAGAGAAAAAGAAAACATTGCAAACGAAAGCGCAGCTTGAAATACGATGATTTGACACGCGTTTGTTAGCGATTAAGGTCTTGAAAGTAGAGCTCGAAGACTTTGCGCGTTAGAAAAAGTTAAGTTCTCCATTAACTGTATTTTTCAACTGCAAATCGCTAAGCAGATTTTATACCTTTTACATTTTGATGTAACGTTACTCGAGGAGTTGAGGGAACACGCTGTATAGACGCATGTATTAGAATCGAGTTGAAATTAATCAAAGAGACGGTAAATGGAATTATAGCGCTTATAGGGAGCTGGTTTACAAATTATATAGTGGCTATTAATAAGAGGAGTGCAGCCAAATCGAAAGGACGAGAGGCAAGTGGGAGCGATCCGTAGTAATGCCCTGGACTCGGGCCGTTATTTAGTTAGCGCACGCTCGTCGAGCCAACAGTAAAATATTCCTGAATTATACAGCACGCGCGAATTACCGGCTTTATGATTATAAATGAGTTACATCGTCGTGACAATATATACGTCGCGCAGGGGACGCTATGCATTAAGATGTGAAAAGTTGTTTCCTCAGCTAGTCGCTAAACGAAGGCACCTGGAATCATTTGCAATGCGACGCGGGTAATTCCACGGACCGTCGAGAGACTAAGGGAGAAAGAGAGAGAGAACGAGAAAGCGAGGAGGATGATGACGACGTAAATTCTACAAATACACGCGAAACTATGAGCGGCCGGATATTGCATCTATCCGCGTCGTTTGTTTCTGTGCAACTAATCGCGATTGAGAAAGTTTCCTGGCCGGCGCGCGGCGGAACAATACGGAAATTTTAGCTAAAAACTCGGTCGCGGCCAATTAATATGATTAAAACTTGAAGCGGGGTCTGACTAGCTCGCGGGTAAAAAAAATAAAAAAAAAAAAGGAAACTGGCAACTGCGATAGTTCCGCGGCACATCCTTTAAGGCCAGGACAAAAGTTACAAAAACCTCGTCGGTTGACATAAAGTAATCCTGATTTTCGCGATTCACGGGAATAACTTTTTCCGCGCGTTATTCCATCTTTCCTTTTTTTTTCCTTTCTTTTTTTTTGGTTTGTTTTTTGTTTAAATCTCTTTCTCGATTCCTTCTGTTTCGCTACGCTCGTCGCGCATTGCAATTTTATTTTGACAATAAAAGAAACATTCTTTCTTTTTTTGCGCTAAAAAGCAAACTAACCGGGGCGCGCTCTGTGCGCTGACACGAGCCACTCGTAGCGGAAATGATTCGCGTATCTGCATTACTGCGTCCGCTTTTGCACAAGCCGCGCGGAAGTTAGCGTGTGTAAACGTCAAGAAGAATAATACTTCGGGATTCTCGCCGGGAGACGTACGTGACACAATATGTATTGCGCGAACGATTATAATCTGCATTCGGGTGGTGCGCGCGGCGACGCTTCGCCCGGAAACTTTGCGACTTGGTTATTTCGCGTCGGCCGCGTTGTTCTCCAGCTTGCTCTCTCAACCTGGTACAAAAGTATAATTGAGTGCACGATCGTTTTTACGCGAGGCAAATCCGGAAACGCGAGCTCCGCGAAAAGACGCGACTCGTTCACGGAAGATCGAATAATCGTCCACTTTTTCCTACCGTGGCAGCTTTCGAAACCACGAAACATCCTTAGGCAGCTAATTGCTCGCCCAAATTTAAAAACTTCAAGCAGGTAAAGATAACGGCGCGCGCGATGTGTTTAACGGAAAGACGTAATGTCAAACAGATCTAATTATTTCGTAATGCTTCGAATAATAAACGAAGGAAGACAAACAATCTGTTTGACCGTGTAACAATATTGGCAGCCATTGTGGCCTTACTCTGTAATTAGTAGCAAATTGCCATCGGGAAAACGGTTATCAAAGCGCTAATTGCATTGTAATACCAGCTTTAATATTAATTACCATAATTGATAGTGATTATAAGCATAATTGCGAATAATTGTTACGTTATTGTTATTGTTATTGTTATTTTGACTATTTTACGCCGCGGGTAACGGCAATATTGACTAAGTTCCTCCGACGCAAAGTGTCTATATGTGTACAAATTGATGGTCAATTTTAAAAGAATCAAAGTACCCCCCAGATCAATTAAAAAAAAAAAAAAAAACTTGACAAATGCACGATCGCCAACGAATGAAATTACATCGAGAAAACTTTTTTATTATTCCACGATAACTTTGTTAGGAGAAAATTTAATTAATTGCGAGTACTATAGAGTCCACACGTAAGATTCAATTTTTCCGATAGAAATTGATATAATTAGATATCGATAAAATATTTGGCAAATCCCGCGCGAGGAAGATTGCACCGTTTTGCAAAATAGAGTCAATTAAAAAAGCTGATCCACCGCACAAATATATCTTATCGTGCATTTTGAAAGTACAATAATTAAATGCATATGTAATGAAAAACTTTATTTCATTTAATATCGTTAATATATGTATATACCTAATGTTAATATTAATTTTATATACACGCGGTACACGCGGCACGTTTTAATTCATCAAATTATAGTGTGCGCAAGAGAAAATTTTCAATTTTATAAATACATAGCAAACTGACAAAATCAAGAACAAATTACGCTCGACATCTATCGTGACGCACAGATAAAAAAAAATGTCTTGCTAGAATAAAAATAAATTTTAATGGAATGCTCGACTTAGCAATGTCGAAATAATAGAACGGAATAATCAAATAATTTTATCAACCCGCTTTTTATTTATTTCGCTCTCTATCTCTCTCTTTCTCTTTCATTTTAATATATGCATAAGCGATAAGAGAACAGTGATGTAAAATTATCCAGCGAACGACCCACGCGAGTACATCATCGCACTTACAAAAAACATTTTCCGGGAATGATTATCCTTGCTTGGGGAAACGTGCTCGTTAAGTCGCGCACTACAAGCTGCCTAAAAGCGGCCGCGATTGTCCCGTGTGGTATCGTAAATGAATAATAAAGGGACAATTTTTCCGTCAGGATTCCAACCCTAACAATGAACTATCTCGATAGCTGATCGGTCCCTGCACGCGTTACACGGCGGATTATTAATTAATTCGACGGCCAAATTCAGAGCACAGCGCAACGATAATGCGGCCGCGGCCACGGGCATTTGCATATTGGAACGTTGCGTACTGCACGGTGATTACGATAAACCGACTCGCCGCCAATGACGGACTGACGCGGTTTCTTTGATTAGATGTTTACACGGAACAGAGGTGCCGATTGCGCGACTGGCAATCTGTACATTAAATTACAAGTTCGTAACGTGGCTTCCTCCTTCGACCGCCGGACGAAAATGAAACTCACTTATTCATTAAATTTTAATCAATTATATGTCCACGTTTCGGTAACCGCGTCTCTCCCCCGCCTCGTAATTAAATTTCAAACACACCTCTATTTGCATGGGCGGACATGTTTGATCCCTCTGTTACTTCAGCGCGTCCTAAATTATCTCATTGCTCGCGAAACGAGCTGATACGTCTTTCCAAAAATTTTAAGATTTATTTATTATTTGTATATAGAGATTAAATGCGTTTATATGCTGTTTTTTCAACGATCGTTTTATTTTCTCGCCCTGGCTTTGGTGACTTGGAGTCTTTCGCTTCAGCCGTTCATTTATCTATCCGAATAAGGAGGAGGCCTGCATCTCGGGACGTTTGATGCGCGCGTGACTGGCTCGCGACGTGTCGCAGCGCCCGCCGTCGGATGCGTCGACAGCATCCGACGCTATTAGCTAGATGCTTCCTAAGATACCCAGGGAAGAAGCGGCGGGAAGGAAGTGCGCGGGAGGCGGGGGTTAAAATGGAGTTACATACTAATTTCCGTTCCAGCGCGAACGAGTTTGTGTGCTTTATGACGGTGCCGCGCGGTGATAGATAGTAAATGTCAACGCGGCGCGAAGGCGAGCGAGCCTGAATCCCGCTGCGTGCCCTAACCTGACCCAGCTCAACCCCCGCGAGGACGGCGTACACCTAGACACAGCAGGGGTAGACTATGTTTCCTGCTAGCGTACTAAGAGAGGGCACGAGAGTTGAACAGAGAGACACATTGGAAAAGAAAAAACCTAACGTGGGATTGTTTCATCTATGTCTATTCGAAGTACTTCTGGAAAGGATGGACCCGTCAATGACGTGATGTTCCTTCAGCTACGTAGAAAAAGAATATTCTTGAATTGAGAATATTAATCTCGTACATAAGCAAAAAAGAAGGTTACTTTCAATACATAAATTTATAATTAAAACAAAAATTTGATTTAAATTAAAGCTTATGTGTTCAAGTCAACTTAATCATTATTTTGCTTGTATATACTTGCAAATACTTTTTTTTTTTCTGTACGCGCAGTCTACCCCTGCTATGTTTATGGTCGTGCATCAAGTCTGCTCTCCCAACAGCCAGACGTTGCACCCAATGCTCGCTTCTCCGCGCTCATTCTGGACGTGCGAACGCGCTTGCCTGCTAGGAGCCGCCTTGTTTATAATTTACGAGTATTTCTTTTCATAAATCTCCGGGACAACGGGGGTCGGTGCACGCCGGCGGAAGCTTAGCCGGTCACCTCCCGTTCGGACTTGAGGGTGTGCGAGTCGTCAGGGGAGAGACCGTCGGCATTAACTGACCCCGTATCACTTACACCTACAAGCGCCGTTATGAACTCGCCGATTCAATTTATTGGCGCTGAAAAATCGTCGAAAAAGCGCCTGGGAAGAGCCAATTACGGGAGCGCGTTAGCTGCTTCTTGCGGTATCAATTTGCCGGCGTTTAGACTTTAATCGTGCGTTCGATAAATTAGAGCAACGGTTTATAATTATTAATCACGCATGCTTTACTAAATTTATTTTTTCTTTATTTTATATTAAGACGAGAAAGTTTCTGCCACGAGTTGAAGCGAAACTATATTCACGTGTGCAAGAAGTAAACAAGGTATGGGTAATGATGTGAAATATAATTGCAGCGCGCGATGAATGTGAAAGGCGCAAAAAGCGCGAGGAGATAATAATGCGGCGTACAACGGCGTGGTATAATAAGGGATTTTAAAGCGGCGCATAAATTATCATACATTATCCAGTAATATTGCGATCCGCGTCTTTTATTATTTTACTAAAGCGCAACGCTACACTGGATTATTTGTTTTCGTATTATCGCTTCGGCGCGGGCCGGCCGTTCGTGCGCGGTCCATTAAAAGCGATCGTTCGTACACGGGAAATGCTTCACGAGCGGCCCACTATAGCAGGCGAAAGGGTTAACGAGAATCTAGTTGCAGCGGCCGGTGGTCGACACGATCGCCCGCAATAAGAGATTGGATTGTCGCGTGCTTTTTTTTTTCTTTTTTTATGAAAAAAACGCGGCGTGCGGGAACGTCGATACTCGCGTAAAAGCCCGCGCGGCAAAATTGGGCTCGGTGTGATTCACGTGCCGACGCACGAGCACAAAATTATCATCCGGCGGACGAGCGAAATCATCCAAACGTCGAAAGATAAAGCGAAGAGATTGACTGTACGGCGCGACGTCGGAAACGACGAGCAAAAATTCAGAAAAAGGTAGACTAAGTCGAGCATTATAAACGGTGTTGCAAGAAGTAATATAAATATAAATTATTATATCAAAGTTAAGTCTATTAAAAAAGAAAAAAAAATTTTAACGAGAAATGAATTAAAAATGAAAGATAAAGTTTGTATCTCACTTCAAATACTGATAGACAGAGATAAAGAGACGCAGCGAAGTGTGCGAGTAGCTCTCTAAATTTCATGTATGCATTCTATCGAACGCGATCTACTCCTTTGTCTACGAGCAGCGATAGATAGTGGCAAAGGCGGTGGCAAAGGACGGAGGTGCTCGGGACGAAATGCTCGGTACACCGATAGCGAGCCCGCAACGACGCCGTGTCCTCGCCTTCATTTTGATTCCCCAGCGGCATTACGGACCCGCGGGGAACATACCCCGGGCACATTATGAAATGTGGCGCGCGGTCTCCGGGGCAAATAAGTTTTCGAGCGCGGAATACATCAGGCAACACGTGTCCTGCAAAAAGCCGAGTTTCTGCGCCTCGACAATAAGTTCATGGAAATATAGTGCGCCGCCGGGAGTCAAGGCGGTATTAAAACTTTTTCGCCCTCCCCCACCTCGTCCGGTTAACGTATGAACGCGACGTAATTGTGACGTTTACACCTCATGCGAGACCGACACCTACGAAGGGATAAGAGCGACTCGCGTTCGCCGAAACGGACCGACTTCGTCGCTGGCAAATGTGAAATATAAGTACAACGACGCTTCTAATACCAAACGAAAAGGGAGCTTCGACTTCGCCAAGAACTATATTTTACATTGAAGCGGCAAATCAATAATTATAAATATTACGTGCCGGTAAATATCGTAAATGCATAAGCGCCAGAACGGAATCATTTAATTACTTAACAAAAATAATTTTGTATAGGAAAACGAGATAAGAACTTTTCCGCATAAAAGGATAACGATTTTTCTCCAAGCACGCGCTTACGAGGTTTCAGTGAATTAAACTTGGAGGATACGATTGGGTGGCAAAACCTTACTTTTAATTAATTTCAAAGAGACTTTATTTGAACAGAATTTAATTTTCGACGTTAAATGCAAGGAGGATAGTTAAACGCGTATTAAGCAAAAGTTGGAAACGTATAAATTCCGTGCAATTGTAGCTTTTCTAGTTACAATGATAATTATCGGGCGATTGGGAATTATCGATATCCGAGACGCGTTTTCCAGACAGAATAAATAATTACTTTTGTACTAATAAAGAAAGTAATTATTTAAAATATATATATACTTATATGTCTATGTATATACTATGTCACGTTAAAATAGCTTTTTAAAAATACATTCTAATATTTTATTTTAAGTGTGGTAGAATAGTATATTTTTTGCAGATCCAGCATTTATCGTAATTGCACTTTAATCGCGGCAAATTTGCGGTCTTTCATGACATCATTATTAAATTATCTCATCATCCGACCGAGCCGAGCAAACCGTCATATCGTATCTCAGTACCATTTGTTAAACATGGTCAAAGCCGTGTAATCGGTACGAATCTTACCTTCAATAACAGAGCTTAATTAATTTTAATGGTGCGGCAATGGTGTCGGTTGTGCAGCTGCAAATTGCTCGAATAACTCGCTTGTAGCCCTCTCTTAGCTGACTGAAATTCTCGTGGTGCCTTTCCTATATTACACGAACCACCGGGGATAATATAGATCTGAGCTACAAAGAGGTTCGGGGAATTTGCAAAAAAAGCGTTGCAATTCAACGATGCAAGTAACGCGCGACGGGCTCGGACCTTACGATATTTCTAATATTTCTAAAGCTATATAAATACTTTTCCCGTCGCGAGTCCCGTTTCGTGCGGACCTAAAACTGTCTACTCGAGCTTTAATTGTCGAGAATTTTTTTCTTTTATTACGGATCTTTGAAAAATTTACGAAGTCGATGCAGCCGATGGGCGAAGAATATTTTATATACATCCCGTTTTACGTGGCAGAACCCGTAGTCACGGAAATTTATGATAATCCGCGGCGTCGTTCATTTAGATGTTTTACAAATGCCTCAGCAAATTGTCGTAATTTCGATAATAATTGAAATATTGTCGGATGCGCAGAGCCAGGCGTGATGACGCCGAGTAACATCGCAATCAGCGAGAATCGTTAAAACTTTTGCAAAATTAATCGCGCGCTGGCGCTGATATAATCCTATTAAATCGTTGTATAAACGCTTTTAGTAAAGCTCCGGTAATTCCGCTTTCGTATCGCGCGATTTAGCTGTACCGGCGCGGCCGTGCGAAGAGCTGCCACGACGAATCGTTAAAACGATCAAGATGCAATCGCTCGGAGTAACTCCGGCCAAGAGCGACCCCGAACGAGGAATTATGGCGTCGCGTGGAGGTCGGTCTTAACATCCCTAATCCCGGAGTGGTAACGTGAACTTTCATAATATAACTGGTAGCACAAGGTTCTCCCCTTTCTCTCTCCGTCTCTCTTTCTACCTTTTCCCATCTCTTTCACTCTTTGAAACCCCTATCTATATTAGATCCTTTTATGTATAAAAAGATGAAATGCCGAAGGTTTCTCATAAGGTCTATACAAGCGGAATGCATAATAAGATTAGCGAAATTTAAGATATTAATTTAATTTCGCCAGCATTTTTCATTCGGCTTTATTTGCTCCTTAATATTGATACTTAGCGAAATAAATTGTGAGATTATACCTTGAGATTGATAACAGAGATTTACGGTATCCGTTTTCATTGCATTTATATTAACTTTAGTCAGGCGGAGTTTGCATTTACAGTTTTATCGCTGACGGGGTTAAATATAGAAAAGGTGTGGAAAATATTGTTTTAAAAAATTTCTGTTAAAGAAACTTAAGTTAAAAAATTTTTTTAGTATACAGAGTAAAGATATATTGCGGAGTACTTATATTAAATTAAATTGTGTTCCATCAGACGTAAATTATCCAACGTGAAAGATAGAATATTAAAAATAGATGATACGTAAAAAATGATACATTACAATCACTACATTTCTACTCCTGTTTCCCTTTTTATCTTCTATTTATTATTTGCTCTCAATCAACCATTTTTCAATCGAACTGTCAATACAAGTGTCACCGCCAACCGGAATTTAAGCTCGCGAGTTGCACAATTGGCAACAAATCAGCACCACGTAAAAGTGGCAATAATCAATACTTCTATGATATAAATAACGATAATAATGGACTATAAAGGCTGATAAAATGCCATATTAATTGAAACTTTTTACATAATATCTACGAGAAAAATGTATTTAATTTTTGCTTTATTGCAAAAGCTGGATCCTAGCAGATATCTTGCATTATATGTATGATAAATTTTAATAAAATAAATTGCAAATTTCTTTTTTTAATAATCATACAAAATACATTAAAATAAACGATAAGACTATTCATTTTTAAATAATAATTTATTTCAATATTGTAATTTTATATTTTCAGTTTTATTTAACTTGATAAACATGACAAGTTTCATGGCCAGCCGCAACTTCAAATGACTCTCATTAATCTCGGGATAACGCTCGATTCACATAATTACTAAGAGCGCGAACGTTTTCAATATCTTCGATAAACAAAGCATCAGACAAAACAACGGTAACTACGTGACGCCGAAGTGAATCCTCGCGTTATTCAATTTCAGGATTAACAATAGACGGAATAATTATAACCCGAGATTGTCGAGGTAATAAATGTACAACGTTGATAACTTGATATCGGATATCGCACGTCCATATTTAAAACTCAAGCCATACAGAAAATCAAATCCAATTTTTTAAAATTAAAAAAAACAAAACTATTTACACATTTAAAAAATATATATAAAACCTAAATTTTTATTCAAACAAAGGAACGCATTAATATTTTATTTAATCCTTCCGCAATGTATCTCTCGTCAGTCTTCCCTCAACTTCACGCAACGACGTACTTTTACCAGTGCTTTCAAAACCGCGTGCCAGCGTCGCGACGCAAGTATTTCCGCGACGAAAACCTCGAATCTCATTTGTACCGTGCGACGTCGAGCTCGCGGAACTTTTCGTGGTTTCGTTTACAAAATTGTCCGAGGCGCATGATATCGCGAAGGATTTATCGCCGAGGCTTAATCGGTGCTCCGAGAGCAACGGAGAGCCTTACATCCGGTCCATTTCTCTCTCATACGGCAGTCTCTCGAACGTCGAGCAACGTATCTCAAGTAATGAATAACGATATTACGTGGCGTCAAGGGGCGCGGGGAGGAAAACAGAAGCGGAGGAGGAAACATAAGAGGTTTAAGAAGGATTGCTAAAGAAGAAAAAAAGACTGCAGAGCGGTGTCACGCCCGGAAAGGAAGGCGACTTAAATTCAAGAGGTATTGCTGCTCGGTAGAAGTGGAATAATCTGCCCGCTACTTTCAGATACGCATTTGGTTAAATCGCGGAGAAACTACTTAGCGAAATTACTGAAACAGTTTGCGGTACCGCGAGTATTGTTTTCCGACGAGGTGAGTTACTGAGCCGGTCGCGAGTAGTATCGGGTCTTTTTGCTTCGACAACCACGAGATCGGCGCTTAATGAAACATGAACGTTGCGTGGAACAATTAGCATGTTTGCAAAGAACGCAATGGGGTTACTCTATATTAATTCCAAGCAGTTAATTACGACTTGCGACCGCCAATCAATATAGAGTTCTATATGCGAAGCTCAATGCTTTCACGATCGGGTGCTTGTAATTAATTAACGCAAGACTAGCTGCACGAATAACCGCGGCATGATGCGACGATAGAACAACGTTAATTTCGTTAATGCGAAAAAAATTGCGCGCGAAAAAAATGTTCCTCAATATAAAACACGTCTGACACGAGCGCCGTATTGATGACTGATAAAATGCGGCCCGATGGATCGTTCGGTGAGCGAGCGCGCGGAGAATGACAAAAAAAAAATTGTCGCCTCTGTCACGAAAGATCTCGAGATGTGAAAATTGTTATGGCACAAATTTTATTCGCGTCACTCGCAACGTAAAGCCCGACCTTTCACGAGAAGTGACTGCGCCGCGCTTTGTCACTGCGGTAATAATTTTTATCCCTGCCGGGAATACGCGTAAGATTTTAAAGAGAATATACATACATGATAATAATTGTGACAATGTGACCATAATATTATAAATACAACATTGAACCGCCTGACGTTATTAATCGAGGCATTACGGCACGCAGATGCACAAACATCTGTATCGCGATTCGACGAGAATCAAATTATCTCAGCATAGAATTGAAACTATATGCGCGTGACGTACTCGGGCTAAATAAATTTTTCGAAATTTCTCTTAGTACAGTCACGTGCCGGGAGGATAAATCCTGTTCGCGCGGAGGGACGGCGACGTTCTTTAAACGACCGTGGATATTTCTCGGCCGCGCTCTTTGTTTCGTGTTCGGAATTAATCTTCGTAAAATCGCGAGAATCTAATTGATCCCGTTGCAGCAACCTCCAACCGATAAGAGCGGCGCGCTAAATTACTAATGTGGGAGGAGAAAACGAGGAATGAAAGTCGATCGCGGAAGAACCAAGCCTGGTAAATATTTAATTCAATCTATCTTCTCCCCGCTCCGCTTCTTAACCGACCGCTCTTAATCTTCCCGTAAAAAAAAGAAGGAAAAAAAAAAAAAAAAAAAAAAAAAACCTACGAAAACGTATGATGGTGGCAATTTTGTTCTTTGCCGCATTCTGTCGGTCTAATTAAGTTGGACGCGGTACTACGATGGGGCAGGTACTGCCAAGAGAAAGAGAGACCGGGAGAGAGCTAGGCGACGAAGGATTAGAAAGGGAGGACAGAGGTATATATTGCCGCAGCCACTCCCGTGTCCCTGCGGTCAACTTTAACTCGTAAGACATTGACTTTACCGTTTCAACCGCGAACCAGTCGACGATCTTAAGTGCGGGCCGCGCGCTCATACCCCTATCTATATATTGCCCGCCGGAGAACCTCTCGAACCATCCTCGTTGCAGGAAATTAATTTCTCGACGGCGGCCGTTCATATACCCGGTGACCCGCTGGTCAACGGCTACTCTCGGAAAAGCGAGCTCACGCTCGAATATTCCCCGATACTAATTTATGTACACACATACGCGCATCGGCGCGTGATTAAACATATGACATTCGCGCGCAAAGAATAAAATTAAAAATGCACGCTTTATTCGTAAGTGCACATGTCACGCGTACAAGCGTACCCGCGAACGTACGTGTATAATCTAACATTTTACGAGATAATTTCGAGGCGACGTTCTATAAGGCTCCTATAACAAGAAGGTCCCTTGATATGAAGCGCACCAGGAAGTTAGCAAGCTACTCAACAGCCCGGCTTGGCAACACCCAGACCGAGCATTGTTGATATAATAGGATTAAAAAGTCAACTCGGTCTTTCTTAGACTTAGACTTGCAGTTAAGAATACGAATGACTCCTGAGATTTGAATAATAATAAATCAAAGCACGCCTAAAAAAGCTTTTTTTTTTAAGAAGTCAAGATGTACGGTACACGTGTATCATATCTTTCTATGCCAATAGAAAGGTCTCCAAAAAATATATTAAATTGTTATATAATTTTAATAAACCACATAAAAAATATTTACTCTTAAAAGCGTTTACTTTATTACCGAAATATCTAACTTTTTATTCCTATAATAATCATAATATCTTATTTCGTCCCGTTCAAATCTCATCTGTCGTTTTGAAAAATTCGGATAAGCCTTAAGAAAAAAAAAAAAATTGAAGCAAATAAATAAAAAGCGGCGGAGAGAGCGGGCGAGAAAGGGGGTGAAAAAGAGACAAGCAATATCGCATAGTTAATTTACTCCGGCAATAATGCCCGGAATCATAAGCCCCAGGTGTTACGCCGCGAATCTTCGACCCTCATAAACACCGTGCACAAGAGCACAAGACCGAGAAAGGGGCGTATGGCGGTAAAGGGGGACGGGTGGCGCCGGGGGTAAGAGCGAGAAGGGCGCGAGAAGGGAACGAGAGTACCTTTGCTCGGCGTTACAATATCAGTCGCTATAGTTGGATGGAAACTGGTTGCCGTAGTGGACGGGAGGGTAGAGGAAGAGGCGCGAGGGGTGGAAGAGACGGCGAAGGAGGAAACGGTGGAGAGCGAGGGAAAGGAGAGGAGACGGGCGGGTAACGTAAGGGCGGGTGGTAGACAAGCGGAGGTAAAACCGTTAGCTGTATAGCAATTTCCCTGCGCGCCTCCCTCAATTCCCAAGACTAGTTTCCATCCAGCCCCGTGCAGCGCGCCAGTAATTTGTACCTGGCCGGCGAGAAGCGCGCCGGTCCCATTTTCCCTTATCATTTTTTATCACCGGCCGATGCCGCGCGACGCGAACCGACGCTGAAGACAGACCTTATCGAAGGACACTCCCCTCCACCCCCGTTAAGACGCGTGACTCGAGAAATTGCTTTTACCCCATTGGAGTACGAGAGGCTAATAACGAGCTAACTTTTCCTCTTCTCGAAACTTTTCTTGTATTTCGATTTATTTCGAAGAATCTCGCGTACATCGTACATTTGTAATACTTATGCATTTATTAGAAATAAAAATAACCTTTAATATTAACTCGATCTGATTGATGTCGAAACTATAAATTGTAGTTAAGCGTACGAAGCTTTTATTCCGAGGAACGGCAAATGCCACTTTTCTACTTACAAAGCGCAACAACTCCAAGAGATACGAGATTGTGAAAATCAAAATCGCCAGTTACATCGTCGATGACATTCTACGGTAACGTAAATCTTTTTGCAAATAAGACGAACGCGACGTTTTAGTCGGATTAAAAATAGAGGCGAGACTCGTGGAAGGAAAAAAAAAAGGGAGAAAAGAAGCGCCGATCGATAGTAAGAAGCATCTCGACGGAAGGATGCTCCGGTGTATTTATGCTTCTCTCAGAGAAGGGGTAATTAATCCATCGCGTATGTACATCACGCGGCACTGGTCTCTCTCGCTCTCTCTCTCGTTCTCTTCTCCGCGATCGCGCCTTTGTAAGTCACGCGGGAATATGAGCGCCGCGGTCGATAAGTTTACGGCTACATGCGCCCGAACGAGTTTACGTTCGAAACTGCAATGAGTTACGTCGCTATTGAAATATCGGCGGGTGTACAAATATATATATATATATATATAATATAGTACATGCATATACATATACGTGTATCGTATGTACGCGCGTATGTATCTATCGCGCGCAAGTTACGGCACCGGAATCAGATTCGCGCGCGTCTTTGAGAGATGAGATCTTCGTTAGCCGCAGAAGCGAATCGAACACGCGGCGGCGGACAAATATTTTATAGCACGCGCCGAACACTTTATCACCGATACGCGTTCCGCGATGCGCTTTGACGACAAAAACCCGATACGCCGCGTATAATTTTCCCGTACGCATGTAATTCCAAGGATATCGATTCTCGGAGATTTTTATGGGCGAGTGAGCGATAAGAAAATGCATTCGGGTATCGCGGAAAAATAGGAATCGCCCGATACTAGGCGGAACGAAGCTAGGTGGAGTACCAGGGCACCCTGCCTTCCCCTATTTTCATATTTCTTCCCGATTCCAGCGGCGTTCTAAACGCAGATAACGAATTCGAACTTTCGGTCCGCTCTTATCGCGGTTGCGAAAAGTATATAATTATTAACTATAGAGCGTGATTTCGAACAGGAGTTCCCGTTTGCGGTGACCTCTTTCCTCGCGGTAGCAGCGAGCGCAACAAGATTTAAATAAGAGCCATATCTAAGCCGCGAAACGGAGAACATACTTATCTCGAGTAGGTTCTCTTGCGATTTCGAGCGTGACTCGCGCAGGAATTTGATAGTGTTATCTCCCGAATATTCGAGCCCGAGCTCCGTGACGACATGATTAAAAACGATATTAATAATGAAAAAAACGGAGATATTTACGGCGCCCCTTAACGTCAACAAAATTCCGCTTTCTTTTTCGCAGCGGCCCTAGTAATCTCAAAAACAAAGTCAATAAACTTTCCGCGGCCGTAAACTTGAGTTAGACGTCAGCATTTCGCTCACCACGCACAACGTCGGTAGAATTGCGAATAAATCAACAAAACTTGCATCGCGAAACTTGCTTATTAATTCGCGGGGAAAAATATGTTTTATACATAAAAAACGTGCATTTTGTATGCACGCCGCAAAAGTTTCGGGCATGCATTTTGAATTTTTCAAATAATTACGAACAATCGGAAAAAAATTTTTACAACTATTTTCCGACGGTTAGGATAAAAAAAAAAAAATTTACTGCACTTCTTAAATAGAAGATAAAACGGCGCGCGTTACGTATTTCTTCCGAGTACCTAAGTTCCGCACAATAATGTAATATTATACGTATATACGTATACGGTGCCGCATGTAGAGCTTTAACCAGGACCATTGAATTGTCGCCTTAGATGGTGGCGCGAGCTCGGCAAAAAGGGCGAATGCACGCTCGAGTTTCACGTTTTAGAATTCTTACCTCGGCTGGGAAACGCGCAGGAAGCCAAAAGAAAGAAAACACCCTCCCGAATGTGTTACGCGATACGTTCTGAAATAAATAGAATCGATAGCGCGTCTCTCTGGGGCGACCCTCTCTCTATTCGTTGTCCGTAATGCCCGAGATGGCGAGATCACGAGTCGAAATGACAATGGGCGGCGTGTGCAGTTTTGTATAAGGGAAAAATCTACCGTAAAGGGCGAAACAGCGCTCGGGCGAGAGTATGCGGCATGCGAGATTACGTCAAGAAGTACGAACAGAGTTTTCGCTGACGGTGCTCGCACCGAGCGAAGTTGGACGAACTCGAAACATGCCGCGGTACTTGGAGCTGCTACGCGCGAATTCGTATTCAGTACCAAATTATTGTACATATTCGCCATAATTGATTATTATTGAACATGATGTTTTGCGCGGAATTACCCGATGGGAAATACGGGCTAATGAAGTCAAAGATAATAGCCGCGTGACGTTATTTAGTTGAAACGAGCCGTGCATACGCGGGCGATCGGGAAACTAAATTACCGTATTATTTTGTAATGAAACGAATTAAGCAAGGTCGATAGACGAGATGCCGTTATTTTAATTAGCACGCAATAGAATGCAATATTTATTTCTCCAAGTTTGAATCTCCTTTGCGCCGATAAAAATGATCAACTCCCGCGAAGTAGCGTTCGACCAATTTTAATTTAATAGAAAATAACAACTGCTTAGTTTCCACGACTTGGCCGTTGTTTGTTTAAGAGTGCAACCCGTCGTAAAAACTTATAACCATTTTTGTTCTCGCGTCATAATTACGAGAATTAAACTTGCAACGTTACAAAAATGTTTAGAATTTACTGCCGTATCTTCGCATTTTGTCACGTTTATTTGAGTTTACTTAAAATAGAAAAAGCAGAGATAACGTATACGCGAGTGGCTAAAATTTAGTAAGCCTGTTGAGTCATTATTAAATCATCGCGAATAAATAAATAATTAATCATACGCCTGTAACGAATGAATTTGTTGGACACGTCATGTATCTGCTCGCTTGCCTTCTCAGCTGTTTGATTGCTTGGAGCCGCTCATTCGCATAAACACAAATCGATTAGGAAAATCCGGCTAATTACCGGTATCATACTAATCGAGACGCGCGATACGACCGCAGCGCGATTGTTTCATAAGGTATTCTCGCGGCTTATTTGCGTGTGAAGTATAATAATGCGGTATAACGATCAGCCTAATTACGCAATGCCGATTAAACGCAGCCTAAGGTATAGAAATTGTTAATTATTTCACGGTGTTACGGTAGCGCTCAACGAAATCTTCTGAATATTCAACTTTATTCGCGGGGTTTTATCAATTTTTTAATATTAAAATTATTTTGGGAATACCGAGAAACACCTCGTCAAGGGCACATAATTATTAATAGCTACCCATTAATTATTCGCCCGAAATACGCGCATAAAATATCGTGTAACTATTGATACGCGTCTACATCGAATTGTGTTGCGAATAGTACGATTCGGCCTTCATGAGCACGCCACGCGATTGTAATTAGCCCGGCTTTTTTCGATCATATCACACGCACGAGTGTGGCCCCGCGAGCGATGGAGCAGCTGACGCCACGGTAATTAGCTGATGTACCTCGTATGTTGCGGTTCGAATATCACTGCGCACCCGCTGTCTTACAAAATTTGCCACGTACTGGAGAGTGCACCAGGTTTACAGTAATAGTACAAGTTCAACAAAAAGAGAGACGCTTCTATCTTTTTTTAAGCTCAAAAAAAAAAGTGGCAAACGTTTATCGTAGTTTTTTGTCACCGAAAAGGTATTATAAATATGAACGTCGTGTTAAAATTTTTTTGGAAAACGAAAGATCAAAGTTCTAAAAAAAATATTACATCGGAGTATATTGTGTTATATTTTTAACGTCGGACCGTAACAAAGAACTTTAGATTTATTCGAAATTGTATGTAGCGTTAAAATATTTTAGATCATTAGATGTGTTCTTTTTTCGAAACATGTAACATCTTCATGTTCGCATTGATATTTTATATATCAGTATGTACGCCTAATAGAATTTTTCTACGTGCGTTGGGCAATTTTGCATAGCACAAATCATAAAAAATAAAAAAATTTACTTACAATTGGATTACAATGCGCAGCAGTGGAGGTCAGCTACGATAATGCTGTAACATACAAAAATAAAATATAAATTGTACTGTGAGTGAAGATATTCACTGTTAAAAAAATTTTACGCTTATAATTTCAGGTTTCAAATTAGATTTTTATTTAAACAGTTAAAAATAAAATTATCTATTATCTGAACGAAATTTATAATACATCAAACTTCTCATAAAATGCAAAGCTGCTTTCTTTATAAACTATTATCAAAAATAATAAATCCCAATAAATACCAAAAACCTATTAACTGTTCTGAAAATAAAAAAATAAGACTCACTTTAAAGTTGCTCCACCGAAGCATGTTGCCCTTCCTGGACCTCCTCCTCCTCTCAGACATCTGTGGGATGTTCGGGTAGACCCTCCTTCAGCACAGAACACTCGCGAAAAATATGAATAAACTTAAATCGCGCGAATACGACACTCCCGATCACTCGACCCGTTACTTTAACGGCACTCCCGAAATATACGCCCGATGAACCGGCTACGGCTCATAATGAATTACTTTTACGACTCGCGTGGATAATTAAATCCCCGCGACGCGATACGGTATTCGCGCTTTATTAATTATAATGACCATTTTTTCATTATACACAGATTTTTCTCGCCCGATGAACGACTCTCCCGGCGAAAACCCGACGAACCCAATACGAATAACGTCAACGGTGACGAGATACCGGATGCTTCTCTGGATTTTCATCTGCACAGAAAAAGAGTTTTCGTTAGATAAAGTTCTCTGGAATCTGGGACATTGGGTGCACCTATCGGGACAAAGTTGTACGCGAGGGAGAATTATTTTGATAAAGAATCAAAGATTATGGATTATATATAAGTTGCGTAGGCTACAAGTTCTTTGTTCTCTCTCAAACTCTTATAGTCTATTGTCTATACTTACGTACGACTTCGTCCCGATGAGTATGTTAAACGTGCTCATTAAATATCATTACATTTTCGGCGTATACGGCGCGGAGCTCCGTTATCTGCGTACTACGTATCGCTCACCACGCGCTCGACTACCGAATGTGGAATGCGAAGAGTGGGGGATACACGTACCGAGCGCGCTTACCCTCGCAGTGAAGGCCGCGGAGACCCGTTTGTTTATCTCAACCGCTGCGAGGTTAAACACGCTACAATGGAATTTATCACTGAATATTATTTTCAATATTAGAGTTTTAATAATACCACATATAATACTACACACGGGAGATTTTACAAATGCAAAAAAAAATATTGATTTTCGCCATTATTTACAGTGCCAGTACATTTTAGACAGCAGATAATTTCCAATATTTGTAATAACTTCGAAAATACAGAGATTGCGTAAATGCGAAAAGAAATATTGATTTTTATTGTTATTTACAGTACCAATATTCTAAATAACTAGATCATTTCCAATATTTGTGATAACTTTAAAAATTGTCGATCACGTTGGTGAAACATGTTTGTAGAACGTAAAAAAAAAAAAAAATTATAAGTTTTTTTTTAAGAATAAAAATAATGCATTTCCTGAATCAAAATATAACAGATGGATGATACGCAAGTTGGAGTCCTGCTTTCCAAATTACATTCCCAGTATTAAAATCAATAAAATATGTACATGTTTAATGTATAATTATGTATTCACGCACAGTGAAAAATCGTCAAAAATTATCACAAAAACTTCGTAAATACGTGAAATTGCATTTTTGATTTAATTCTGTCATTTCATTTATTTATATGCTTTGCATTTAAAACACGCATTCCTGTAATTGTTCATTTATTCACGATGATGCGGTATCATTACGTTATCGTAATTGCACTGTAACGAACGCGCCGTCGTGCTGGATACATTTTCGTGAATTCATTAATGAGAAATGCTATTTTAATAATAAAAAAAAATGTTATATTGCGGCCTATCGATTGTACATTTAATCGACACTATACACGCGATCTATATTATTCCCTATGACGAACATAATTCTTTATTATTCAACGGTAGAATATTAAAAAACGCTCTTACATTTTAAAAAAGCGGATTTTCTCTTCCTTTTTCCTCGTTTGCACGCGCGACATCTTTTATAAAAAATTAAATTGCATAAAAAATTATCTATATATAATTTCCCTTCGTTGTAAGATCACTCAGTTTATCTCGGCCTCCGAAACTCGCGGGTATCGCTTATGAGTGTCTCTTTAACGATTTTGCTTACTTATCAGTAATTTCTCCCGGCGGCGCTTCGCCGTTATGAGCCGCGATGTTTCCTCGTTACGTTAAAATTTCCCTCGAACTAGTTAGCGGAATAAAATTGCATGACGTATCGCGAAACTGCTAGTAAAGTAGCGAAAGGAGGGGGAGGACAACTTTTCTACTCGTTGTCGAAGCATATTTCACGATCTATATCGCAGCGCCGACGAGACGAAGGCAAATTTGGCGCCTTGCGCGATTCAGGACAGCAGAAATTTTGACTTTTACACCACGTATCTATACAGCTGGCAATTATTTACCGAGAATGAGAATATACTCATCAATTATTTCGCGGAACGCCGAGCGAGTATCGCGATCAAATTAATTATTCTCCCGCGGCATTAATACGAAGACGTATCGTGCGTGTTATGCGGCGCGCCGTTAAACAATAACGTATAGCCAATCGATACGTATTAGGGCTCCAAACATTTGCCTTCATCCCGGATGATCGTTGAAAGTGAGCCGCTGCGCATTCGATTTTACGCTTACGTCCATGTTCGCACTTTGTCCCTACGGTAACTATCTGATCCCGCAGTCCCGGCGAATATTCGATGTCACAAGGACAGAAGGTCCCGTCTCATTTTCTACAAAGTTTTTTTTATCCTTTGTCTACGATCTCAATGCGGAAAGTGCCACCGCAAGGAAAACCGATAGGCTTCTGCCGTCCACCTTCTTCATTCTTTTTTTTTTTTCGCGTATTTTCGCGGTCCAGGTAAGACCGATTGCAAAAATGGGCAGAGAGCTTGCGACACGCATCTCTCGTGGTCTCCTCATGACCCCGTCGTCACGGTGAAGACGTCGTCGTTTCTGTATCGCGACACAGTCGGTTGGCTGAAGCGGATAAGAAGAAGAAGGAAGACCGGCAGAATCTTACGGCGAGAAAAGTTAACCGAGCGGAAACGGAATTTCTCTTTTCCCCCTTCCCTCCCCGGGGGTCCACGCTGCTTCAAAACGAGAGAAGATAATCACGTGTATTCGCTCGACAAATATTCGCTGTTCCCGGAGCCAGTTCGAGCCGGTGCGAAAACACGGAGGCGAAGTCGACGGAAGTTTCTCGCCTATTGTCGGCGGAATTTGGCGAGGAAGAATCGCGGGGAAGACGGTGAGGTAAACCGCAACTATTAACGAACTTAACCGAATGTCTTACGCTATTTTCCCGCAAGTCTTTCCGCGCTCATGTATCCGGATGAAATTTTAATCAATTTTTAATTAAGACCGGGAGGAAGTGGCACACGTCATAAACTGACGTTTAAGCCAAAAGCATAAAGCGAGTCGGACATTTTCTTCCGAATAAAAATCTTTGCGAAATATAGAATCAAATTCACTCGACACGAATTAGGCGATTGTCTCTCGTCAATAAACCGCCATCGAATTTTTTCGACGTCACGTATAACTTTCTGACTTTTCTGCACGTGCACAAATTTATGTACAATGTAATTTTTACGACGCCATATTTTTACTCATCGAAAAATAACGCAAAACAAGTTCTATCTGTATGTACAATTAACAAACTGACCCATTTTTCGCAGAATAAACCACATGTTTGTTTAAAAAATTTAATTGAAAAATATAACAATGCAAAACAAGCATTGCACTTATCAGTTAATAAACATGCCGGTTTTGTAATGTTGATTACCTACGTTTAAGAAGTCTAGCAAGAATTTTATATCATGCCGTAAACATGTAGTTAGCACCAGGTTGATGCTGATATCTCTTAAATCGTTTTGCCGAGTTACACCAAACTCTGGAAATTTTTGTCAACTCTTGCGGGCTGCTCGCTCCCGCGGTTAATATAAATCCTATTATTAATACTGTTAACGCCATGCTTTTCTTGTTACAACGTATCTTCGGGGAAAGCCCTCCGGAGCCACGTTCGTGTTTATCGTGTTCATATGTTGCAATGGGATATACACGGTTTGCTTATGTTTACAAAGCTCCATTCGACGTTATACGAACATTACTGGTTTAGATGGTATTCAGAAACGGATATATTGTTCGAACGGCCGAAATGTGTAAGCGTGGCGCCATTAGGATAGAGGATATATGAAACCTGGATAGTCCGGCGATAAGAACAGTTATTTGGAGAGCGAATAGGCTCTCGGAATCGACGACTCGTCTATACAGCTTGACTCGATATGGACGGCTTCCGATACTTTTTCCTTCTATTATTCCGAAAACTGCAATTTTGGCAAAACTTTGAAAAATTGAAAAAATTAAATTGCGTTTCTAGAGATGTAACACAAGAACAATTTTATTCGTATTTATATTTATTTATTATTTTATTTTTCTCTTCCTTCTCCTAACTATCTATCTTGTATGTGATATATACACTGAGAGAAATGAAAATTATTCTTGGCCTCAACTGTAATTTTATAAATTTTTCACGAATAAACGTAGTTGACTCAACCATTATAGTGATCAAAATAATCGGGTTATTATATTAACTGTAAAAAATATCATAAAATCAAAATTAAATTGTTTTCTCAGTGTAGTGATCGATAATAAAACGTCACGCGGTCTTCAACCAAGGAATTCTCGAATTCACCCAAAATTCGAGTTCAAGATGACGAGTGTCCGATAGAAAGCTCGCTCGTTTGCCCCTACGAGTTATTCCTTGTTCCATTTCGGAGCTCGGCAAATCGTTTGGCTTAATCACTGCGTTCATCGCTTAATCCGTCGAATTATCGAGCGTAGCGGGACACCCGAACGGTTTTGCACTGCCGCGTGCGCAAATCGGGAAAGTCAAATAAAAAAAAAATAAAAAAAAAAAAAAAAAGAAAAAGTATACGTGTCCCCGATCGTTCTTGAGTCACAATCGCGTCCGTCATTACGAGCCAACGCAAAAGATAATGAGCGACGAGAGAGAAAGAGAGAGAGAGAGAGAGAACGGCAAAACGACTCGACGCTCTATATCGCAGCTTCTGCGCGGCGTAATAGGAGCGCGACAATGGTGCGCGGACGTTCGGTTTAATTAAGTTTAGTAATTTTAATTAAATGCGTGGCGAGCGAAGTAACTCGCGGCAAACCGGCCGGTTTAAATTTACGTTCGATGGATCGCGCACCGCGACCGATCGCACGCGTACCTTTGAGAGTTTTGCGCAAACCGTGTGTTACGTACGCGGCGACGGGTGCGCGGAATTTAATTGCGGAATAAATTAACGTCGTTCTTTGAATGAGCTGCAAAATAGGCAGCTACCCGCGCGCGGCAAAGAGAACGCCGCGATGTGGCGAAGCCTATCTTTGCGGCAAAGTGACGCGAAATGCTGGCGCAAGCAGTTTTGGAATACGTGGTAACAGATTGATTTATGAACATGTATACGTATATACAGAGCGCGGTCCGCGCGAAACCGTCCGCGTACTGTCAATTACGATAATTAATTATCTAATTATTAATTATTCATAAGTCGCAAAATAAAATTGCTTTTTGGAATTCATAATAGAGTCGTTCTCGGGTAACATGACTGCATAATGCGGCCGTCACTGGATTCGTGCTCGCGAAATCGTAGAAGCATTTTCAGATGCTCGAAATAAATTAATGCAATGAGGGAGCGACTCCCGAAATACTCCACAGGCGTCGTGCGTTATATGGGTCAATCAATGAGCGCGCGCGGTTGTAATCGCACATCCTCACCGAGATCGCAATCGGGACTGCAAAAATTTCCGTTGTGCCGGATGCCGTGCAAATAGAGCGCGAGATTGGCCGAGGTATCGCGAAATATCGCCGGGCATACGCGGCCGGATCGTCTTCCCCAATAACGTTTCCCTCGGAGATCGGAATCACTAGATGCAGGACGGAGTCCCGTTTTGCTTTTGCGGGTATCCCGCAGTCAGAGAGAAACCATTAACGAGATACTCTGAGCGCGCGAAACCGACCGGAAGATTCGGTCCGTCTTCGAGAGCCCCGGGAACCGTCGCGCGCCGAGCCGGGAAAGACGCGCCGAATACCGCGCGCTAACAATACGGTCGTTATGTAATATCGCTATTCCGTTTCGGACAGTACGCGCCAGTTACTGCGTCGGTATCCGATTTCGAGAGCGAGTGAGCGGATCCGAGACAAAAGGGTCCGGGACAAAGAGCGAGGCGCGTGACTGCGGGTCATTTGGAATCGAGCTAATTTGACGGACGGTGCCAAGTACGGCAACGCGGGCAAAGAGACAAAAATTCCTCGCTGAATGCAAACGTTTTTGCTAGATTTCAACGACAGGATACTTTCGAACCGTGCTTGAGCCTGCAAAAGAACACACGTATCGGTTCACGGGTATTTTCGCGACGCGAGCCCCGAGGAATCGCTTTGTGACTTGATCTCTATTGCTTCAAGTCATGAAGGACTGTCATAGAAAGACAGAGCGTTTGATGATTTCGAGAACCGACTCAAATGTGTATTTTATAACGGAAATCTAGAGCCGCGGGACGTCCGATTGTTATCAAACGCCGTTGCGATCCACGAGAATTCCTGTTTATACATTTTTTATTAGTGTAATTTTTTAATAATCTTTTTTTGTTGCAATAATAATGTAAATTTACCAAAGTGTTAAAATAATTTCAGATTTCTTTATATAAGTGCGATATTAAAATAACATATTGCTCCTATTACTTATGGATTTTTAAAATCCGTTTAAAAATTAATCTAGTTGTTAAATTAATTTTTTATCCACTTTATCTCCGTAAAAATAAAATAAAATTTTCTAATAAGTGGAAATTAAACGTGTCTAAAGAGTAATTCTGGCGAGTTAAACCTAAATGAACTAAACTACCCGATTGTTATAAAGTATTTATAAAGAATAATACTGTCTATATTGGAGGCAAATTGTACGTGGAGCCAATGTAAAATTTAGATGTGTGTAAATGTAATAGTAAGCGACCGGTGCTAATTGCAATTACGGATAACGACAACGTGAATAAGAGGTAGCAGGTGTTGTCTTAAATTTGTTAAAGTAACTGTGCTACCGCCAAGCATGAATAAGCAATTAAAAAAGAACCGCAAGCCTTAAAAAAGAAGTCTTTGTGGGCTCAATTACCCACGGGATTTACGTCCCGCCGATCTACATCCCCCACATCTCGCTACCCTCGGAAGGAAAAACGTTTTATCAATTTATACAGCATTAAGTATTTAACATGAAGCAAGGTAACGAGAAATTAATAGAAGTAATAATTATACATAATATAAAAGTTAATCGTAAATGCACTTACAATTTTAATCATATAAATTAATGCGTCAAGTTCAAATTTGATCAGTATCAAATAATTTTTCAAGTTGCATTAACAGTAACATTAACAGTTTAACATAAAAAAAAAAAATTGCTTAAATGTCACACGGTGGGAAATTATATGAAACCGGTATTGAAAGCGTATTGTAATGGAGCAAGCCTAGGGGTGTGTAATTGGAAACTATTTCACAGAATACAATTTATTCAGAATTAACGGGATAAACGTATCTATCCGGCGCGGTAGCCGAAGAGAGACTTTGGCGAGCAAGCGTTTGCCATTGGCGCGCTCTCGTGTGTCGCGATAATGAATTTACGTCACGCGCCCGTCTGAAAATACCCGCTTCCAAGCTGCGCTTGTAATCGCAACAAAACCGAAGCTCCGGATGGTGCGGCGTAATTCGCCCGCATTAGTCGCCGTGCTCGGCAAGGTCCGCGACTACAATAGTAGTCCTTAGCGCGAGCTATCGTCAACTCCGTGCAGGTTTCGCGACGTGAGCAACAAAGGCTTTTGCGGAGGTGCGATGTCGCATAAGCGGCTCATTTAGCTTCTCTTTGCGCGTTCTTCCTCAACAACTGAGGAAGGAAAATAAAGAAGAGAAAGAAGGAGAGAGACGAAGCGAGAGAAAAAGGCAGGAACTATTTTGTTTTATCTCCACATTGATTTCCTGGCGCGTGGACTTTTTATCCAATTCATTCATTTACCTGTTCAAGATTCAAAGAAATAGCTCTTTCTCTCTCTTTCTAATTTCTTTTCACATTTCACGGTTTTGCATCTCATCACGCAGGATATTATATTCATTATTACTCTTTCTCTTTCCGTTGACAAGTAACAAACATTGAACAAACTACAGTAATATAAATGTTACAATTTTAACTCTGATGATATACCATTATTCATTAAATATGATAGCGGATGATACCTATTACGTTTTAACTTTTGCATCAAATAAAACAAGACTTTCAATGTGATAAAAGCATGTTTTGAGATTATAAATAATAGCCCATTCAATTTAACGGCATATTACAAACTGACTCGAATTTCCACGATGCAATTTGCGTATTGATTAATGTTCGGTTGCTGAGTAACGATTAATAAAATACATCCACCACACATTTACCGTCAGTATTATGTGCAACAAAATTGTAACATATAATAAAGAAAGTTTCAAGCGCTTATTAGATAAATAAGGAAATCATTATTTCAACCATCGCATATTTGCAGTTATAATTTAAAATATTCTTTTTTGAAAAAATTACCATTTTTATCTTTAAAAGAGAAATTGTAATCTTAAATTAATTAATCACAAAACAATAATATTTAAAAACTGTAAATTCAATTTAAAAAAAAAAAATTTAAATTACTTACCAAGATAGACGCACTTGTTCCATTCATCAGCCGATAATTGCTCCAGATCGTTTCACCTTTCAGCTTTCGTCATTGCTCCTCTGGTTACATTGCTGCTCATCTCTGATTCCGTCGTTGCTCCTCTAAAAATCTATAAAGAAAAAAAAAAAATATGTTAAAAAATGTTTTAAGGTAAATTATCCATTAAAAAAAAATTGAAACTTTTCAAATATAAAGCACTGCCTACCTTACACTTGTTCCACTGTCACCCAATTCTCCTTCAAGTCGCCTCCTTCTCTCCGCTTCCATCGTGCTCTTTTGTCGTTGCTCCTTTCAGCTTCCGTTGCTGTTTCTCTCACGTTCTATAACTGTTTCTCTCAGCTTTCGCCACGACTCATTACGCGAATCACTCAACCTGCAATTCAATCATGTTATATGCTGTCGATAACGAATGTTCATCACTTCAACACTTTGTAAGTTTGACACAAGCTCAACGTACGTATTCAAGCGTCCTCGATGATAGTCACGAGCACTGGACACCTTGCAGCGAACATCACAGCGAGCCAGGGTTTGTCAAGCTTCTCGAACGACGCTTCGATCACCGCTGGCTGTCTACAGTATGAAACAAATACGTAGGAGTTAATGGGAAGGTTGTATATACGTCGCAATTATATGTGAGTATGCACGCATTTCCGTCGAAGTTTCTAAAAAGCCTAGTGCTGCCGCAGTACTACTGCGTAGTCACGTCTCGTCTCAAATGTTCGATCTTGTATATAGATCACGACAAAATCGCTGGCGGTCGTGATCTCACTCTTCCTCCACTCTGTACCCACACTCACCGTTCTTTTGAAGGTCACAACGACTGATAGCGAAGGGGCTACGCGACATGTAGTCAATCTCAACGGCCCTCCGTAATTAATTTAATTCTTTCCGACGACGCCACCGCCGAAAGAATCGTCGATGTATGGTTCTCAGCACTGCCAACGGCACGAGTAGCGCCTTCGTAAGATGGTCGACGAGAGCTCCACAGCTGGGGGAGATACGGTTGGCCGACTTGAATACTGTTACTCATCGATCTATTTGAACGGGCATCGGGCTTTAGAGACCACCGAGATTTCGAATTTAATCCGTCGAAGTGTGCTCTGTTGATCGAAACTACTCGCGAAGCACCTTTCGCGACACGTGGTCGCGACAAGTGCGTGGTTGGCGCGATAGTGCGTAGTTGGCGCGAGTCGTGGTTCCTCTCCTCCTTCACCCTCCACTCTCACCTTCTTAATTCCACGCTCTCCCCTTTTTCACCCCACGCTCTCCCCGTGCTTGTTACACTTACTATTCTTTCGACAGTCGTAACAACCAGTTGCTGTGCGCGATGAGTGAGTATTATCTGCGATTCTCCAGGATTAGATCCTCTTTGATTGCTCCGATCCAGCTCCGACGAAACTTTGACGAAATGATAGATGCGCAACAGCTCGCGGCGTTTAGTGCTACTAGGCGCTAATGGCGCTAGCGGCGCTTTTGTCATGGCCGGCAAAAGAACAGCACGATTGAAGGAGACACTGTTGGTAGCGTTGGTACCGTTGATCACGTGATTGTTTATTAGTTTAATCGGAAGTCGTTGAGCGCTGAAAGACTATCGAAATCGCGGCTCTGATCATTGGCGACATCTTCTGACGTCTTCTCCGTCATCTTGTTCGCGAATCGCGTTAAGTAATTCATTAGTGTCGACGGTTAAAATCAAATTTGCGTCGTTAATCGTAATTAATCGTATTTTCGTGCGTGTGTGCGTATGTGCTACGACGGAGGCTGTGTAGAAGAAGCGATTTAGAGTACAGAGGTTGAGAAAAGAAAGCAGCCTGATTCAAAAAAATCGAGAAAACGAAGCTGGGGCTCGATGGCAAAAGGTAGAAAATGGCCTGAATACAAAGGCCGAAAAGTGAAATTGATCTGCACCGTAAAGACTGAAAGGAGGAGGCGGTTTATCATCAAGATGACCTGACTTGATTAATTTCAGAGATACTGATAAAATTTACGTGATTGATCGTAATTAATTGTGTTTTCGCGAGTGTGTGCCACCAAGAAGACTGACAATGAGTAGATAAAGCGGCTTGAACTACGAAGACTGAAAAGAGAAAAGAACCTGAATCACAAAAGTCGAGAGAAAAAATAGCCTGGGGCATGAAGATCGAGAGAAGAAACCACTTTGAGGCATGAAGGCCCAGAAGACCCAAAAGGTAGAAGATGGTTTGAACAATGGAAGCTGAAAGAATAAGGCAGTCTAGAATTCTAAATTATGAAGACAAAGAGGAGGATACAATCTGAACCATGGAGACTGAGAGAAGGATGTTAATCTGGACCTTGAAGGCTAAAAAGTGTTGTGAACTATAGAGACTAAGAAGAGAAAGTGTGAGCCGCAGAGGCTAAGAAGAGAATGTGTTGTGAATCCTGGAGACTGAGGAAAGGCTGCTGTCTGGACCATGGGCGCTGACAGGAGAACATCGTCTGGATTACAGAGGCTAAGATGAAAAGGCAGCTTGAGAGATATCAAGGAACTGTAGAGCAACTTATAGGTAAGTCCAATTAATTACATCAAATTATATATTGTATTATATGTATATCACTTTGTTCCTTATTTTATTAACAATTCCAAATTGGGGTTTATTTTATATCAAACAACTTTATAATCAAATCATTGTTTCGGGTGGGTATGTTTACTTTGGCCTTTCTTTATCTTTCTCATAAAGTATTCTATCACTACTTAGCTGTAATATTATCTAATCATCGCGCTCAGTAAATCAAGCTTAGAAAAGACTAATAAAACAGGACCTCATTCTGCTGGAGGTGTCGCTACTAAAATTCAAAGGGCAGCCAAGAAACGACAGCTCGTTCGACAATTTAATACAAAAAGGGGGATGCTGAAATAAGAGCATTGCAAACAAAGCGATTATTTCCACGGATATACGAGATGTCGACATGTGGGGGCTTCCCTCCGCCCCCGCCTTCTACGTATTTCGGCCGACTCCCTTCCGCGTTTTTAGTCTTTCTCACCGGGTGGCATTCATTCGGCACACCTCCATTTTTCACGTCCCTTCCGCATCCCTCTTTTCTCCCCCGTGTCATCTGCCATCGCGATCCTTCGTCGACTTCTTCGCCGACTCCCTTGGGTGTCCTGCGCTCTTGCTCTCTCTCCCTTCGCCCTCGGCCGTCTCTCACTTTCTTCTCGGCCCCCTAACATCTCACGCGACCCCAGGCTCTTATAAAAATACTCTAACGTGCCGGGACTGGCAGACGACCGGGCGTCGCCGGCGCGGGAATCACCCTCGAATAAATCCCGCGCGCATGATCCTTTTTACAAACGCGACATTTGCATAATTGGCGTAATAACGCGATACCTCGTCGGCGAGAAATCCCGCGCGGAGGACCGGAATAAGAATCGACCGTGCCGCGACGACGACGGTCGTATCTGCGCCTCGCGCCTTTGATGATCCGCGCTAAGATTGCGGCGCGGGCGCCTCGCGTGCGATATATGCGCAAACATGTATGTACAATTTAACTCTTTCGCTTCGAAATGTGGCTCTACTCCGGGAAATACGTCTTTGCTACGGTGAACGGGTTAAACGCAATAAAGAGTCTTTTTTTATTAAAAATTAAATAAAATTCTCTAGCTATAAAAATGTAAAAATCACTTTTTGGACGAGTCTTTTTGGCGAGATAAAAATTTATTTAGAGACCGACTATGAACAATTTGAACATTAAAAAAAAAAAAAAAAAATAGATGACAGCGGTAGCCTGAAAAATGCAATGTTTTTAAAATAAAGTGCCTATAAACTGTAAACCTTTTAAATAAAATATTTTGTTGTATTTCCGTATTCCAACAATGTGCTTTTAAAGCGCAAAAATTAAGCTCTTTTTAATGGATTCCATTACATCAAACTTTTAAATGGAGTTATCCTCTTAACGTTCGTAAGATTATTTATAAAAATATATGTCGTATTTTCTTCGAAGCAGAACTTATTCGACTTCGGAGAGAAAACCGGAGAATTTGCGATATTTTAACGAAACATTAATCAAACTTATCGCGTATTTTACAAAAAAGAAATTAATTAAATTAATTAATTAATATTTTTCTAAAAATAAATTCATTGTTTTTTACGGACCAAGTTTGTGTTTGCGTCTTCAATAGTAACTGCAGACGTCTTTACTTACGCCCTTTCGTGTTTGTCGCCATCGAGAAATCGAGGAATCCACGTGGAGTTCAGTCTTCCAGAAACTAGACGCTCGATCGGATACGAGAACGAAAGACATCGTTGCGGTAAAAGCGCGCAGCGGATACGTATACACGGGCACGGAATGTGTCTCTCTATAAAATTGTCAGGTATCGTTTTCCCCCGTAACGGCGCATAAAGCCCGCTGTACGTCCGAGAAGGTCGGCCACGGTCGTTTCTGTCGTTTTGCGCGTGAGTCCGCAGGTGTTCCCGTAGGTAAGCCCGTGCATTCTCGCTGGAAAATGTCGCTCGAAATCGATCAGACATTTAAATCAAATACAGTACATCGACAAGGAGCTGTTTATTGACCGAAATGTAACTCGTAATTACAGGTTTTTTGTTCGAGTTTATTTCTTCCAGAAAAAGAACTCGGTAAAAAAAAAAAAAAACGCGATATTATTTTATTCCGGAGAAAGTAATTTTTGAAAATGAAATATTAATGTACGTGATAATGTTACAATCAGTATAGTATTGTATTACATTATTTTATATTATTAAGTAATAATGTGTAATTCGTTTCATATTTCGTTTTACGACCTCAAATTACTTTTCAACAGTCACAGTCAGGCGTAAAAAGTATGTAACTCGAGTTTATTTTACGGGTTTGAGGTAAAAAATATGGTAGGCGGTAATGAAATATATTTTCAGTATTAAAATCATTGTTGTTGATGATTTTTAATCCTTGAGATAATTAAGTGTCGGTATTTGTTCGGCGTTAATTTAGGAAATTCTATAAAAGTCGCGGTTGATCATAAACCTCGAAACAGTGGCCTCCACCCCTTTCCTCCCCGCATAATAGACGCTCGCAATTGCGGTGGATTACTCCACACGTCGGTTTTGTTTTATCAATAGGCTGAGATACGACCGCGTAGGAAGAACCGGATGTCGTGCGCGACCGGCAACGAGCTTCCGTCTGACTCCGTGCACCGGCGCGGTTTACGGTGCGTAATGTGAAACCTACGAATGGCTGGCAGAGGATGTGCCATGCGAACGGCGGTCTGCTCTCACGCATACATTATGACGGGGGCTTAAATTTAACAGTAATAACCACAAACAGTAGTTACGTATGCATGGTTTACCAGCAGAAACGAATCGATACTTGAACCCCGGAGTGCCGCCTCGTCCTGCCGCCAACTCCTCGCGTGAAAGCGGAGGGCACAGAGTGAGAAAGAGAGAACGAGAGGGAGGGAATATAACCACGCGAAAGTTTCGCACAGGTGATTATTTGCGCGGGATGAAAGTAATCGAATATTAATTACTTTCGGACCCTGGCCGCGTCGGCACCCGAGATAAAGCGGCAGCCCCTTGCCTTGATATTTACATGATTCTCGATACACAAACAACATAGGAATTTCAATGTACACAGTCTGACGCGCGGCCGCCTCCTATTTTCCGCAGTGGCCGTTATTAAATTTTACTCTAGATCGCTCGAAATGCAAAACTATTTTCGGTATATGAAAGCAATATGGAGCTTAACAAAAAAAGGCGCGAAGAGAGCGAACACGCGGCAGTCGAACCCTGACTGCAATATTAATATTCTTCATCGTAGGAACTTTTCACTTTTCCTTTTATAGTCCCTTTATATAGAATCCATTTATGAATAGTGATGCCTAGAAGTGCGCCCTTTATTTCGGGAACGCGCGCGGCGGCAAACGTGAGATGAGGGTTTAAATGTCGGCGCCGTGTAATTTTCACTGCTCTCTGATTGCTCTCGCTGCAAACTGGTTTTCGCGCCCCGCGGCTCGCCCGATCGCCCACAATTTTTCTTTGGCCCGGGCCTCGAAAATTACGTAAACTCGCGAATAAAAGCGCGTCCGCAATTTTTAGCAGCGCACAAACAGCACGCAGTCGTAGCAAATAGCATTCATAGAGCCGCGCGCTCCGGGCACACACGTCGGTTTTAGCGTTTTTTGCAAGGTTTTTTACCTTTGTTTACTTCTCGATCCCAGACGTAGGTGCACGTTGCATTCGTATAAGGACGATAGGCAAATGTTACAAATCTGACTGTGATTACGAGACGAGAGCGAGCGACAGCGCTGTTTTTTCCCCGAGCTAAAAAAAAAAATTATTCTTTGATTCAAAATTTAACGTACCTACATTTATGAATAATGAACGCCTCACAAAGCATCATCGCGAGAGATCCCGTGGTGAAAGGCCTCTGTATACATTTTGTAAAAACCGCCGCGCGTCAGAAGTTACGCCAAGTCAACGGGATGACTAATTAACAGTTTTCGTATCAAAGACACTCCCTCGTCTTGATTACCCAAAAATACCGTACGCGATTTGGAGCGAACAACCGTGCTTTGCGTCCATACGTAAGTGATACAGACTAATTACTCGGTACGTGTAACGATAATTAAAGCACGCTGATTATCCGAAATGCGAAGATCGCATTCGAGAGCGCAGCTCGGGCGAGAATTCTCAAACCAAGCGCTGCGACCGAGCTGTGTCACAGTTTCATGCTTCTGTGACTGACTGACGTTATTTGACGATGCCGTTTAACTAGTTTAGATAGGGCTGGTTCGACTTGCCTCGGCAAGAGCGTAACAACGCGAGAAATTATTTAATACACCCGGGAATAAGCACAGCTCCCGCTAGAAGCGACTTTTAAAAGGTGGGCGGGGAAAGGAGTTAACGCTTCTTGATTTTATCATGTAAAGTGGAATTCGCTGTGCTGCAATCATTTTAGTTTTAAGATATTAATTAGAAGTCCATTCAAAATGAACCCGCTTACCCGAGACGTGCGATGAATATTTTCCGCGATTCAATGGGCGCTTATTTATAGCACGATTCGAAAATATATCTTCGTGAATTACAAAGTGAAGTTGTTTACTCTTTAATTGATTCAGATCCGATTGTTTAACGAACATTTGAATCGTCAGTATAGTTTTCTTATTTATAAATTACATGCCAAGTGCATTTAGTGCAAAATCTTAATTTTAGACTAACAGAAGACTAATGTTTTATTAAAGCAGTTTCATGTTTCAGTTACGACTTAATTTATTCCAAGTGATCGAACTGGGTTACAAATCTCGAGCATTAATTTTTTTTAATTTAACAATATTCGAAGAGTCTTATACATTATTTGGGCACCTCGTGTATTTAATCTACGATTAATATTTAAACTTGAAGCTTTAATTATTCAGTGTAAGCGTTCTAGCGTCATATTGAGAGTCGCATAAATCGCGACGATACCCAAAAACTGCACCGATAAATACAGATAAATCCGATTATATTTTATTTTCAGATATATTATAAAAATATGCCGAGATTCAAAAGCAAAAACATTTTCTCTCTGTTTAAAGTTACTCCGACACCGTGTCAAAGATTTTCCACGTGTACTTTCCATTCTGCGTGCCGCTTTGTTTACCGTTTCCGCGCCGTGTTCAAGCGCACAAAGATACAGCGGGAAGGTACCGAGCAGCACACCCGCGGGCCCGGATTTTTATGTATTTATTCAGTTCTAAGCGCAAATTCCATCTCTTTGTGCGTGCGGTGCACGCATTCCCTCGCGGCGACCCAACCCAATTACTCCAGCGCTTTTTTTTTCCCCTCCGCCGCGTTAATTAATCACGGTAGCGACTCGTGGAATTTCGTTTCGCGTACGCAAGAAAAATATATCGGGAGAAATAAAATGTGTGATGAAGCCAGATCCGATCCAATTGTCCCAGTTGATTAAAGAATTAACGAGATGAAATCGGAGGGAGACGCAAGAAGTTGCCTCGTTGTTGCAAATGTCCCTCCTTGACGTCGATTCGAAGAAAAGGATTAATGAGACGCGATGACTCCGGCAGCAAATACTCGTGTAATCCCGGAACGGGTAAATGTTATTTCACCCACCGCGGCGAGCGTTCCCTTTCATTGTTCCTGCCTAAGTAGTACAACTAAATATGTATAAGCGCTCGTAAAGTATGCACGATATGTGTATTTGGAGAGTACTGGAGCTTGCCATCTGCGCACGTAGATCTCCGCGTGTATTACCTTCTCACGGTGCAGCATTTGTCGCGTGTAGAATTCTAGTATCTCGCGGAAGGGTCGCCGCGCTGAGAGAAAAGCCACTTCTGGACCCGGGAATAATTTAAATTTTCAACGATAGGCAGAATCGATTTTTTATTCCAAGATTATATTTATAATTGGCTCGATTGGACTTATCTCTCGAAATACCGTGAAATTATAACTCCAAAGTAACTATTTTTCTCGTAAGGAAAGGCGAAGACGAGTTCCGACGTTCTCTCGGTGCGCTGCTCTGGTCTGGCTTTGATACATCCTTCGGACGATTCCTGGCGTCGTGTTTGAAAAGGAGAACCGCACAGAAACTCGCGTTTTTCAAAGGAAGCTCGAAAGAGGGAATCGCAAGTGTTCCGCATGAGACAAATTTAATTTCGAATTAAAATCCTAAATTTAATTCCCGAGTAAATCGAAGGTCTGATGGATCAACGTCCTTCGTCGAAGACCCGAGAAAGCTTATATCTTATTGTCAGTCTATCTCCGTTAAAGAGCAGTGGGATGCATATACAACTTCCTCGCTAATAATATCGATCACGACGCGGTTGTAAACGGGACGAGAGTATAATTTTTAACGCGAGTGCGCTCTTCCGTAGTAATCTCGACCGAATGGCGTTCTCCATATTCGGGGCTTTAGCGTCGTTCGCTGCGAATGGGAAATCGTTTCGCGCGAGCGTGCATTTCGTCGCGTCTAACTAAACCGGCAAATACGGAGTCGGGGAAACTCATACGAGGAGGGTTGAAATCTCGACAATAATGGCCCGTGGAGCACAAGTGGTCGCGCACGTATTTGGACGCCATTATTGTCGAGTTCTGTACACAACTGCGACTTAGACGGCGCATTCTCGTATGGCTGCCTCGTTCCGTGCCCGTGCTCGCTACGCGGGGAGATTTTCGACGTCGGAGGAAACGGTTTAAGCGAAGAGAAAGAGCGACGGGGAGGAGGAAAGAACAAACTCGGTCTCGCGAAGGGGGACTCGCCCGTATGCATCCGGATGAACGTATCGCTCCTTTGAGGATCAGAACGAATGTTGGAATATCAATACCGCGGAGAGCGAGCGTCTCCGAATGCCTCGTGGCTAATTATATGTCAAAGACCGGACGACGTCGTTATATGGACGGAAGCTGCGGAGAGGATTCGGCCCGACAACCTCCTAGGGGATATTTTCTCGAGATCCCTCCGCTTTTCCTCGTCGCGTCACCCCTATATAAAACTGACGCATAAATCGCATGTGCACTCAGAGAAAAGTACAGTTTCTTTTGGGGACAAATTTGTAATATTTCTAAAGTTAAATATGAGTGGCTCGCGGCGACTATATTCATCGTTAGAAACGTCATAAAATGAAATAAAATTATAGTTAGGTTTTAAAAGTAACTATAGTTTCCTCTCGGTGTATTTTAAATCCTCGATGATCGCCGATCGAGCGGAATATCCAAAACACCGATCCGGTATCTCGACTATCTTGACTATCTCGTCTATCTTAGCGTCCCGTCGTATTTGCGGCTGCGTTTGCCCGGCGGACAGTGGCGATCGTACGATGTAATTATTGACGGAAAGGGAGCTTGCCCTTTCCGGGCTCAAATTAGTTCGAAGGGTATATAATTCCGAAGCGTATTTTCAAACCGTCTTAGATTTGTCGAGAGGGAGGGAAAACGTTTAAAATATCGCGGATTATAATTGCCCAGCGACGCGAGCACATCATTAAGAAAACTGCTGTTAAAAGCTCGCTGCGATGCAATAATTGCATTTAGGAAAATTGAATTCGACTTATGTCTTATTATTGAATTTGTGTAACTTCTTTTTCTAATTACCGCGGATAAAGACGTTAGAATCGATTTATTCGTTCCCGCTGAATATAAGGCGGGAGGCACTTTTACGCGCGACAACACAATCGAAAAATATATAAGCCTGCTGTATACATGAATAAGAAGCGCATGCAAACAAAATGGTTGCACGGAAACAAAATTCTACTCGGGGCATCGTTATTCCGGGATAATCTGTTCAATTATCGTAGTTACTGCGAAATCTAGTTTTACACAAATCCATCGGGCTTGATTTATCCAAGCCGACCGAATTAATTCCTTTTTTTTTTCTGCCCCGCTTCCCCTAGTTTGTTATTGCCGCTCTAATTGTCCGTTAACCGCCGTTCCGATATTTGTAACCGGCATGATAGAATTTATTGATCCCCGGTACATTCCGCCCGGCGCGCGGTAGAGTGATTCTAGACACCCGTTTGGATTTTGCGTTAATTAAAAGTAATTAATTAAACTGTCCGTCAACCGGCTCCGGCAGGGAATCGATAAAAACTAAATTTTGTTATGCATTTACCGATCGTTGAGTCTAGCTCCCATGGTCCCCCGCTGGCGCGCGAGGATGCGTGGCGCGGTGTGTACACAGGGATGCTGTATCATCTCCAGTCCTATGTATCTCATGCACGTTATAGCGTATATACGCGAGTATACTATATCGCGGCATACGACAGCCTTCCCAAGTCACATCGAACTCAATTATAGCTCGGAGTTTACTCTGTGCTCCCGTCACTCACCCGGACCTGTCTCGAGAAATCGATGGTGAACGATGGCTTCTTTCCTTCTTCCTCGCCGTCACCCTGGCCTCTCGTCGGTCTCCTCGTCCTCCACCCCGCCGCCCCCGTTTCACTTAACTATTTCATTTTCGTCTTCAACTTTATACCGGGCGTAAGTGCGACCTGCGCGATAACCGGCCGCGACTGTATGTCCGATACGAGACGGGACGGCGAGCCGTATAAATCCGGGAATGATGGAACAGCAGGCCGGAATTCTTGATAAACGCTCGGGTCGATCTTCCCGGGACTCTGGAATATTTTATGCGTCCGCGAGACGCGGAAAAATCAAGTTTGCCCAAACGAAATATATGTATATCGCCGCTATTCTATACGCTGTAAAGAATTAAATGGAAATTGCTAACACCAAATTTTTTGCAGCGTAATTTTACGTTTATTATAGCCGGTGATATTGTTCACACGGTATTTCTATATTTCCGTGTTTCTTACATCTTGAACGTAGCAATTGTAAAATTGACTTTAAAGCAAATTTTCTTTTTTTTTAAATGATATTACAGGTCCAAGCGTCTATCGATATTTTTTTCCTTTTAAAATACTTTCGATGCAATTTCTTTTCTGTTTTTCTACCGCGGATGTTTATCGTATATGCATTTGTTTGTATTCATCTATCTTTATTAATCTATTTAGCCATTGAGCACGCGCTAGCATGAAAAATATTGCGAGAGCGAAAAATATGAAAAACAAAGTACGGGTGTAAAAAAAAGTGTTTACGCATGTAATCGATGTGCAATCCGTTTCAGCATATTGTTCATATCAAATTGCTTACTTCGTCGTATTGCGCCTCATTTCATTCTTTGGCGCATCGTTGGAAAAGAAAGACGGAAAACGTTCCGAACGAACAAATACGAGAGAAAAGAGAAGAAATAATTTATTCTATCAACACGTAATAGCCGATATTTCTCGAAAAGTAGAAACGTTACCCTTTAACGCCGCATGAAAAACAATTACGGATTATTCGGCTAATTTTTTTCTAGCAAACTCTCAACGCCGAGAGTTTTTGTCTTTTTAATTTGCAACATAAAATGTTTTTACGTCTTTAATTAAAATCTTATTAAAATTTTTTTCCCCTTTCAAGTAAAATTTTCTGTCCGCCTGAGCTTAATTCTCGGAGAACTTGTTTGCGGATAATTATAAATCGAAAGGCTATTACTTATCTCGGTATTCAAATAAACCGCGAAATTATTTATTTCGCACTTAAATTAAAAAAAAAAATAAAAATTAAAAAAAACCGGACTGCGATAAAACATTTCTCGTTGAATTATGAATCGACAGATTTTCTATGTCACTTGCTCTTCGAGTGAACGAATGAAACAAATGATTAAGCGTCTTTAAAAGAAAAAAAAGGAGGGGAAAGGAGAAGAGAACCGTGTGTTATCTCAACATCAGCGTGACGGATAAAGAGGAGAAGGCACGAAGGGCAACTTTGACGTAGAAATTTGCGAATACCTCTATTCGAACGGACGAAGTGCACGCGCGTGCGAGGGGAAGAAAAAAAAGGGAACTAAAAAGAGGTGAAAGGGGAAACGACGAGTAGAAGAGAAGAGAAGAGACGAGGGAAAGAGAGAGAGAGAGAGAGAGGGAACGATAAAAGGACTCCGGTAGCGTCGTTGTGATTTCGTTTCCCGCGTTGCATTCGCGCGCAGGAAGCTACCATTAATTAAAATATGGACGGGAGAGAAAAAGGGCAGCGGAAACGGCGTACATGGAATGTATAAAAGGTTCTCGTTTAACCGAAGCTCGCGCGAAATAACCGCGACGCAGTCGAGTTCCTGACAATGTGGATCTGGGATAAATGGATTTTCCACCGCCGTACTCCGCGAGTGCTCCGTCTTTCATCTCTCTTTGTCTTTTCTTTGTTCTAAATGCCCGTCTTCAATACGTATACTCCGTTCTTGCGTTTAGTACGCGACGTAAGGCGGTTCAAACGTCTTAAAATAAGTTGTTTCAGCTCCCTCACAAATTGATCTATCTGATAATTATATGTCCACTCTTTTCATCTCGTTTTTCTTTTTAAACAGACAGTCAGACGTTCGTCTGATCGGTGAATTTATTGAGGAGCTAGAGCGATCGATTCCTACCCTCCGCGCCTAAAAATTCAATGCTTCGAGATCGACATTCCGGTGTAAACCAATTTCTCGTCTTGCTTAATCTCGCGAGCGCGCAGGTGCGCCCATTTGCATGCATTATTCCATCTGCCGTTCGGCAAATCAATGTCGCCCGTTGTTGCCGTAGACACAGGAAGTTCCGGAACGCCACGTCGCTGCCATTCGAAGGGACGGGAGGACTCCGTGCCCGCTCCTTCTGTCAATATACACCGATATTGCGCTCGCGGTGCAATATGCAGTCGGCGGGAAAAACGCGAGGGAAACACGAGAGAAGGGATCGACGCGGCCGGCGAGGCGAAGAGCGCGGGATAAGGGTCGAGGGGAGGATGAGAGGCGCGATCATCGATGCGGAGTGCTCGATCGGATGGACGGCGATGCACGCTCGGCCGAGAAGCGTTTCTGCGCTCGATGTAACCCGAATGCACGTGCCAGTTGCTCATTAACAACGGCCCCGCCCATCCTAAACTCATTTGCATAATTAGTGCGTGTCGGTTGCAGCGTAACGCGTGACTGCCGCTGCCGCGGGAGAGAGCGTCGGGCTCGAGCGCGATATCGTCACTAATGCGAGAGCAATAGGACGAGGTCCAGCATCCGCGTTTGGTCCTTGCATACACCGGGTCGCCAGCACCTCGTTAACTTCCGGGAGCGTCGCTGTAGATCGCTGACTCTGCTGATTTCCTACCCGGCCCTTTGTCATAATTCGCAAACGAGCATCGCGCACGTCTCTGTGATACGGAATCAAATCTTCCAGCCTTTTTTTTTTGTCTTATCTGTTCGTTCGCTAAGTGTATAAACCCCTTAAAATTGTTCTTATTTTGTCGTTGGATTTTCAATATCGATGCGGAATAATTTTTTGGGATTAAAAATCGACGAATTTTGATTGAATCTCTCTTTTTTTTTTTTTTTTTTTTTTACGATTTATTTGAATATTATTACCATTTTACCGCCGTGCATGATGAAATGTCGATCTCTTCTTTCCGCTAACCTCGGGAAGGCATCTGTATAATGTACCCTGATAATAATTCAATTTGTTTAATTAAGTGGAAAGTTATTGATAATTTCGATAAATATGAGCGGAATGGTGGAAATGTGTCCTCAATATTGAGCGGGTGAGATGTAAATTGTTGCTCAGCCCGAGCTAATGAAAATTTCATTGCATCATTTTTCAGAACGCTCGTAATTTCAGCGTCATTTGGCAATTATTAACGCGAATAATTTGTTTAATGTACATTTTAAACTTGCTCGCTGCAACTTACTGCCGCTCGAGTTCACTCCGAATTTTGTTTGATAAATTTTTTTAGATTTGACTACCCTTTTCACGGTCTTTAATAACAATCTGACTTTAGAATTTGACTGCCTAAATTAAAAATTCCGCCACCTGATGTAAACACACCCACGTGCTCGCGCAGCGGCTAGTTGACTCGGCAGTCGAGCGCGCGTTACGTAAATCAGTACGTGCAGTAGACTAGCACGCGGCGAAAAACGTTTAGATATTTAGCTTTTCTAACTCGTTATTAGTGAGTAATTATCTCTAGTTGCAAAATCAGAATAGTTAAATAAATTTCCACTTGGATAATAATCTCTGATAAAGTTTTTATCAAGCTAAGTAAATTTAATATCGAACGTGAAAAATATGTTTTATTCGAGGTTTTATTAAAGCGTAAATAAGAGAAGTTCGACAATTCTATAAGTAACGTTGTATTTTATGACAGCTAATTTTTATGACAGACCACGCGTTTGTGCAGTAACTTACGAGACATCACGTTAATGATTGAAACGATAATACCGGAGTTAAAAGTGAGAACAAATTGGAACGAAACTCACGAAACGTTACATCGAAGAAAACCGACAAACGGCAGGCGGAATTGTCGTTGATCCGTCACGGCGCTCATCATTCCCTGACATCGGTTCTGTATCGGTGTTTCCTTGGCGTTCGATATTTCTGGAGCGAAAGAAAGCAGAACCAGCCGCGGAAACGTCTCGCGTAGTTCTCGCGACAATAGTTGGCGAAGCTCGGACCGGGAACTCGCTCTCATGAATTTCATGTTCCGCCCGTCACGCCTCCGCTCGCCTCGTTCCGGCCAAAAATTGCCGGAAGTGGAGGCACGCGAGCGGGAGAATGCAAATGCCACGCGGCGACTTTAATAGCACGGATTATAAAGCAGATCCCGAACGCCCAGGATCCGTCCGCGTTGCGCTGCGCCTGAAAATTTAAATCCGCTCCACGGATCCATATAATTTCATTATGCCTGCATTTGTAGCAAGGGCGGCCGAGCTTGTTTTTACCGGGGCTCGGCCCTTCGCGGCGCGACGGTCCCTGCGAACAGTGCTTAGTACAAGGATGGAACAACGCGTAAAAACTTAAAAAAAAAATTATTTTACATATATGTACTGAAAATTAATTATTTCGTATAATATTTGTGACGCGGTGGACTGTGAGTGATTTTCTGATTTAGGCAAATTTTAGCTGTTTTTAGCAGAAGGATGCTTAAACACGTGAGAATTAAAAAAAAAAAAATTTAATCGATGTTGGCAAAAATATAATATTGGTAGAATGCTCGTACATTTATTCGATATTTATTTCTTTATTTCATCTCAACGTTGTCCAACAGTTTTGGACCTTTTTTTAACATCTTATAAAGTCTTTAACTTACAAAACTAATATTTCCGTTTGCATTCTTCAATGGGTTAACATTCCCGTACGTTGTCGCGCTATTCAAAGGCCAGGGTACCAATCGCGTGCAGCATCAGTTGGCTCTACCGACTTATTACTCGGTTTCAAGAGGAAAATAAACTCCGAGAACGTTTAACAGCAATTCTCGTAGAGTAAATGTGACTGAACAAAAAGAAAAAGTCCGGAATGCGTATCGTTAGCGTAGCTACCGTATAATGAACTTTGCTCGCCGCCACCGGCCATGTCGTTTTATATCCCGACGTAGTTATTCCGCCAAATCTATCTCCCATCGTAACTCGCCGCCGATAATTATCTGATTCAATGATATTCTTAGCAACAAAACGCCATCGTCGTTCGCTTTCGTTCGCGAAAAAGCGTCGATGCAAAGCTTGATATATGAGCCCGTCGACGTTCTCTCTCGCGGTTCGACTCAATTAACTCGATCGAGCTCGCGCGAACGTGAGCGAATGCGAGAAACGAGCAAAGTACGTGTTATAATGAGGTCGGAAGACTAATCGCCGTGAAGCTTATTGACCGAGTGTCCCAAATAAACTTTTGCTCGTTTCGACGAACGAAATCTTTTTCCATTGGCGTGGAATACTTGGTCGAATTCTTGTTAATCGGAAAAACGGCTCTCGCGGCAATTTGGACTCACGGTGTCGTCGGGGAAGAAAAGATCCCTCGATCGCGAAGTGTCCTCTCGCAATGTTCACATATTATCAGCTCCGGGAGCGATCCGGCATTTTAAACGAGAAACTTGGCGTCAGTCGTCCCATTCACTTATTTCTATGGCCCTTGACAATGATCCGCGAGGATCTCAGGGCGACGCGGCGGCGCGGGTTATTATGGAAAGTTTCTTTTGTTCCGAAAAGAGACCCCGTACAAAAGAGGTATTTATAAGATTCAAGACGGGAAAGGGATAATTGAATCAAATGGAAATTACCTTGCCGAATACAATTAGCCTCGATATGAATTTTGCGCGCTCCGCGATGGAAGCGGTGAAAGGTTCGCCGGTCAGGCCGTATATACTTACGGTGGAGGCAATAACGTCGCTTGCATGCTCGCCGGCCGCGGCGGAAGAAGCGCGGGATCGATAAGGTATTATACAACGTAATCTGCATCGAGATGGCCGCGTCAATCATCGGGCTGCGATAATGCGCCGGATAACGCGCGGCGCTCCAGAAAAAATAATAACTCCAAAATCGAGGATGCGCGGCGGAATTCCGTCGTTTTAAGTTACCGGAGAAACCCGCTTCTTTTCCACCTTCGGATCTACGTGCCGCGCACGTGGAAATCCCAAGAGGAAAAATATGATTTTGGAATTAGCGTGGCGAGCGTCCCAGCCGTCTAGGAAATTTTTAAACCCTCGACGACGATTCGTGATAATGCATTTCCGGAATAACGTCTCATTTGCATATCGCACGCTTTTTTGCGGAGACGGATTTTCATACGTTACCGCGAATCGTATTTTTCTCCGCCTTCGAGATTCTACCTGCGCGGATTTTCAGAATATTTCGAGAAAGTTATATCTCCCGGCTCGCATTGACGTGTCCCTCTCGCCGTTTCTAATTTCCGATCGCGCGCAGCCCGCAGTCGAATCCAGCCGGGACGCTGTCCCGAGATCTCGTTGAATATTTAAACATCTCTCGCGCTATGTTTATCCGTACGTGTTCGCGTCCGATAATACATCTCGCTAATGCATCTCGAGATTTGGTCTTTTCGATGCCTATTTCTGGGCGTTATCATCGCCGCCGAGCGTTGTTTCGTTGCTTAAATTATGCGGACCTCTTTCAGCATCTCCCGCGTTACGTCTCACGGCGTCGGATCCCTTGCATCGATCGGCGTGTACGCACAGGTCCGGGCGCGACGCCGGTCGCTTGTAATTTTCATTAGAGACGCACGTATTCGTCGAGTCCGCTCGCGGCCCCATAAGGCAGCTTATAAGCG
This sequence comes from Cardiocondyla obscurior, assembly GCF_019399895.1. Lineage (NCBI taxonomy): Eukaryota > Metazoa > Arthropoda > Insecta > Hymenoptera > Formicidae > Cardiocondyla > Cardiocondyla obscurior. Next base: position 8,672,821 of record NC_091864.1, read on the forward strand.
ACCACCACGGGTGATATTACAACGGACACACGAAGCCACACTGGCTAATATTAATTAGCAGGAGGGACAGACTCGCAAAGCAACGCTCTGCCCGCTGGCTTAAGCTAGTGACAGTGAGTTAGTGCGGCTTCAAAAATTTTTTTTCTTTTTTTTTTTTTTTTTTTTTTTCTTTCTTTTTTTTAGCAAGTTTATTTTATTATTTTGTTAGTGTTAAATTTAGGGTAGGTACTTTTATTTCAAACGTATAACTATTATTAATCTACTAATATTATAAAGACTAAAATTATTTCTTAATAAGACGGGAGAAAATTTAATTGGGAGAAATGAATTATTATCACTATCGATATCATCAGCTTATTCTTAATTGAGATATTTAAAAACCAATTAGATTTGAAACATACATTTTTTAGAACAAAACGTAAAAAGCGGTCTTCTAGCTTAGCTATATTGATTAAGAAATCTTACATGAAATGCAGGGGGAATGTCTATGTTTACATCTTAATGTAGTTCACCTTATGTGTTTTAATTTATGAATGTCATGCATGTAGCGGGATTTTAACGGGTATTACCGATTAGAGATGAGTTCCACAAAAAAAAAAAAATTATGAAATGAAAAATATTTCGTACCTAACGCTGAAGGATAAATTAATATAGGTATATTAATTAGAAATGTCGAGTTTTTGTTCCCACTGTGTGTTGCCTAATAACATATAGAGTTATGAAACTAACCATTATTGTCTATTTTCACAACTGAGAATACATATTAATTTCTTTTTCTAAATCTGACATAAATAACGATGACAAAACAGGTTGGTAGGCATTGGAAAATTTCTTAATAAATAAAGTATTACGAAAAGGATAAATTATATATATATATATTTTTTTTAAATAATTCTAGACATAAAAATCTTGTTGAAAGATATCATTGTTCAATATAAAACACATTCTGCATTGGATTACTTTATTAACGTATTCTCAGTTAGAAATAATCGATTCCTAAAACGGAACGAGTTGTTTTCTCCAAACTGCCTGGCGCAGTCTTCTCGAATTGCATTACGATATTTCCTCGTTCGCTACGCAATCGAATTCAACATTTATCCGAAGAAGCGTATCCCGAATTGACCACTGCGGTGGCAACGCTATCGTTGTCACCGTTATCTTTCTCTTCAGCCGACCTCCACAGCGGCGAGGGCTGAAACAAGTTCTGGAACTTCTTGAAGCTCAGAAAGCTCTGCGGACAATTAAAAGGCGCAAATTAAATTGTTGCGAATCTAACGGCGAGATACGTGCCATCGCTCCCGAGGGGTCATATCTTCTTGCGCGAAGCCGCGGAAGTACTTCCGAAGTGCGCGCGGAACGGTCGAAAACAACGGCAGAGGGAGATAAGAGTAATGTTAAATTTATCGGTTAACGGAAAGCGGAAGTGGTCAAGGAAAAGGGCAGCCCGGCTTTCTCCTTCTTTCTTCTTATCCCGTGAAAATAAGCACGATCCACGCAGGGCCGCTTTCTCTCCCGACATACAAATGGCATTAAAAATATCACGATTTGCTTTCTTGGAATTATTCTTTCTTGCCTGAACGATATCGTATAAATTAAAGGGAACGTTGCAAGTAAAATCTGTGTCACGAAATACGTCATTGCAATAATAATTTCGCAAGAAATTGCTCGCGATTTTTTAATAACCGACTCCGCGAAGTGTTCACGCGAGATTTTATTTAGCGCCTCGTCCGACGTATGAAAAATAGTTCGGATTTTGGCAGGATAGAAAATTGAGATTTTGCAATTTAAAAATATGAAAAATATTCGATATAAAGATTCACAGTGTTCGCGCATTTATTTGCAAAACAATTTGCACAATACCGACACCCTCGATTTGTCAGCGAAAAAAAGCGGCACGTTGGTAATTTAATTTAAAAAAAAAATAAATAAATAAATAAATAATTTAATTCCGCAAAATGTTCTTTTAAACATATGTCAATTTGCGCATTTTCAATTTCGTTAAAGCTCGCAATTGGCAACATTCTCTCTTTGTGCAGCTGCGCCCTTTGTGCGATGCGCGTGATTTGCACACTGGCTTCCGGCGGCCCTGTGCACCTGAAACGATAGAGAGTGGCAGGCGCCCTTCCCTCACCGCGAAGGAAAACTTTTCGTTTCAAAGTACGATTACCGGCGTACTGTGGAAAAACTTGTATTAAGACGTTCCTCCCGAGTTCTCGAGATTTTACGACGCGGACCGCAACTTCTAAATCGGCCCGTAACCGCTACCGCGCCGACTGCGGCACGTAGCTTTCAAGAGATTCTCGCCCTAATCGAGATATCGGGAATAGCGTGACGCAATAATGCAACGCCGACATTACCGTCTCATAGTTTCTTAGTTTTGAAAGAAAACCGAAGTTTAAAAAGAAGAAAAAAAAAAAAAAACGAAATGTAAATGATTAAAATTCGAAAAATTATTTTCTCCCACTAATAATGCTGTATAAAAGGAATATAATTTATAACATTTCATACCGGATGCGTAATGACGAAAGTTTCCACTCGCGTTTGATTAATCGATCGTACGTAGGAAATGAGACAAGTTGGTCAAAATTGTCGGGAGATCCAATGATTCCGCAGCCGCCTCTACCTTCTCATTAGCGAAAATTAATGACTCGATCTCCCAATAAAACAATCTTCCTCCCTTGAAACGGCCAACCGGTAAGTCATTAAGCAACAAAAGCGAATACTGATTATTAAGAAATCTCAACTCGAACTTTTCTCTGAAAGGATAGCGTCTTTCACGCCCACTTGATAAATGTGTTTTGCGGAAAATAAATTGTTTTTAAATCTGTAACCTGTCATTTCTGAATTATTGGTGAGAATTAAGTATTTTTCTTATTTTTGTGGTAGATATCTTGGCGTAAAAAAATATTTAAAAAATTTCTTAATTTAAGAAAAGAATAAGAATATATAACAATAATATTTAAAAAAAAATCCAAAGAAATTTTACTGACATCTTTGGAACATATCCGGAATTTCTAATCTTTATAGAATTTCGTTAAATTAGGGAAATAGGCGCGACGATCATTTCTTACGTTGGAGCTTCGCGTTTGCTTGGGAAGAAAAGGAAAAGTGAATGAATTGTTGAACAATCATCGGGTTAATGAAATAAAAAATTAATGAATGCCACAAAGAAAATTTTAAGACGCAAAGAAAAAAAAAAAAACAAAAAAACAAAAGGCCATAAATCAACTTTAGGTCTTTTACAATTCAAAGGCTCGACTTTTGCATCTACTTTGCGTGAGTTTCTACCTGAAGCTCGGAACGAAAAAAAACATTAGCAGGTCAGCGGAAACGTCCGCATCTTTTATTCGGGAACAAGGCTCACCTTGGTTTTCCAGACCTGCAGGATAAAGAAGATTGGCATCGGTGCCAAAGTAGCTAGTCCGATTCCGATTCCAATTGCCCCTGTCCATTCAGGAAATTTGTACGTGCCGTATTCTCCCCGAAAATCCGTTTGATCCAGTTGGTAGCCAAAGACTCCCTGCGGACATAAAGTCAAGCGCAATTGGTTGTTTGCTTTCTCATGTAGCAGCTGGAGGACAGCGTGTGTGCGATATGTGCGGTCGGGAATGTAGCGCAATTATCAATTAAGGGGGATTTCGAATTTTTAATCAAAACTAACTTTCACGGGGTGTGACGGCTCGGTGGCCGTCGAGGGAAATATTCCGATCCCCGCGACGGCGCGAACGAAAAATTTCAGTGGTTATAAATAAAAATTCGCTCGGCATGCCTCGACAGGCAGCCAGATTAATTAAGCAGTTTGGTACGGGGAATACGACGCTTTGTCTCCGAGGGACGCAAACCGCCGGAGTTTTGCGAACCTAAAACTGGTAATCTTGCTTAAAAAGTTCGATAGAAATGTGAATAAAAAAGAATCAAAACGACGCGTTACACTTCCTAATTAGAAAATTTGAAAAAGAAAAATAATAATAATAAAACAATTAATATTTAATAATATAAATAATTAATTTATTGATCAAATTAATAAATAATTAATTAATATTAAAAATTACTTTGAAATTACATTTATTACCTGTTCAAAATTTACTGTTCGTTACAAAGAAATTCTCAAATCTCTAATTTTTTTTTTTTGTATGGTTTTGCAACTATTCGTAAAAGACAAAAGTTACAACTTTTTTTTTATAAAATTCCAACGAATTATTAAATATTTATTATAAGGTAGTTAAAAAATTATCGGAATATTTCTGAGCCTCACACGTTACTCCACTTTAACAAGCTTCCTGCCGATCGATAACCTAAAGCTTTAGTTTCATTACTTTCCGTATAAATTCGATTAATCGTCTCCACGCGATAGGTCGGGACTAATTTACGGTTTATTCTCTCGCACTATGTCGCCGAACTTTCCACAAAGTTTACAGTCAATAAACGTAGGCTCCTTACCTCGATAGGATTAAGCATCGTCTTCCTTTCGCTTCTCGCTGCCGATTGTATCACGACGATATGCATTGGGGCCGCTGTTAAAGTTTTAATTGTCGCGATGTTTATTCACGATCGTGCACGAATAAGAACCGTAATAACTTATTTCAATAACAACGCGGAGTCGAAGATGGCGCAAAATCACCCGAAGGGCCGTTTTCTTGCCGAAAAAACTCGTTCGTCGTTTTCAATAATAAACGTTAATAACCTTACTGCTGGTATAAAAATGTAAATCAATTGTCAGCGTATATTTCATTAATGAGTATCTCGTTAACCTGTTTGAACATTAATTAAATTCGAAGCAAAATGTTTTTATGAGAAAAATATTCGTTCAATTCGGTCGTCTCATCGATCACTTTCTTCTGGATGAAGAAAATTATTCAAATCACTTAGTATTTTTATTGCGTTATAATAATAGTATTAAAGCTCTTTTTGAAGAACCGCGCAGTTTCCATTAAACGCCGTGACGACGCGTTCGAACTCGTCATTAAAATCAGAATTGGAAAATAACGTTTAATTTGAAAAGCTCGAACGAAGCTTTTGTCTCGTGGCATGGCACAAGGACGTGCGACAGTCGGCTGCAGGATTCTTACTTACCAGACAAGTAGCAGGTGCGAGGAAGACCCAGCACAACCACCAGTAACTGCGGAGAACGCGGCCAAAATTCATTTTCATATCTGTGACATTGGTCAAAAATCTGCGGCAGCCGTAGAACCAAGCGGGCACGACGAGTTCGCCAAAGCCGATCAATAGAACGGCCCAGGAGGCGGTGTGCCAGTCCATCAGCTTGAATAGGAAAATGCCGCCGTCGAACACCATCGGGATCGCCAAGAGCCAGCAGGTAACACATATAGCCAGCACCACGAGGCTCTCGTATTTTCGCAAATCCGGATGCCTGTCCAGTATGGCGGTGTTTATCGCTTGCACGCCTGCGAACTGTATCGTAAAAAGTAACGACCGCGGCCCGCGCATTTTCCTCCTCCGCCTTCCTTCGACCTACCCCCTCGCGCGCATCGTGCCCATTTTCTACCCTGCCTCTCCCGTCTTCTGTTTCCGCGTCTCTTTCCTCCTCCAGGTTCCCTCATTCTGCCGATAAACGGTCCGAAAACACCGAGATTCGGTCACGCGAACGCGTTTTTAGAAAAGACAGGAACTCTCTCTCTCTCTCTCTCTCTCTCTCTCTCTCTCTATTCGCGATCGTCGTCGCTCAATTTTTATCCGCGTGTCGTATTAAAGGCGGCATCTTTCACAGGCTCTCGCTCATCCGCGGGTGCTTTTGGCGTCGTCGTCGTCGGCGGCGAACCGTCTGGTGAACGAGGGAAAGAAGGGAGGAAAGGAGGCGAGAGCTGGCGGGGAAGGTGTAGATTTCACTCTAAGACGGCGAGCCATAATTCCTTCCATGATATACGAGCCCCGAGGTGAAAAGATGGGAGTCGCGCGATGCAAAAGCAACGCGAAACGATCGCCGTCTAGGCTGCCTACTCACCGTCCCGGTGTATCGCGTCCCTCTCAAGCCCGCGGCGTCTTTTGACAAATACGCGGGCCGTTTTTCAGCGAGCGTCTGAATGGCGTTTTCTCGGTGTCGGAACGGACGTGAAATCGTCTCAAATCAAAATCACCGCGTCGATGAGCAACGTCGAATTAATACTATTTTGACGTTTCCTTCATGCTAAGTTTACACCAAAGATCTATCCGCGCGATCGCGTGTGAGAAACTGGTTTATCGCGTCTAAAGGACTTAACGATAGATTGGGCCGTCCGAAATGATGTTTGACCAGCAATCGATTCCGAAAGTTAAAATCCACATTTATGACGCCGTTACAGACGTGGAAGTTAGTTCTTAAAGTGGCACATTATCGAGACCACTCTATATTTTTCTTATTTCTCAAAGCTTAATAATTAACTTTTTTTTTTTAATTAATACTTTGAGAATTAAAAATATTTATTAAAAAAGATCAAATAAAGTTTAAAAAGCTTCCAACTGTTTACAAATCGTGCTGGGTCACCAGGGTTTTATTTAAGAATCAATATACAATTTTACAATTTTTCAGAGCGTAAAGATGAGAGGAGAGCTTTTAATCTCGAAACTATCACTTTAATAGAGTATTATTTAGTTTTCTTTTGCTCATGTTTGTTCATCAACCCGTATTAATTGAAGCAAAAATTTGGAATAGTATCGCGAGATATTCGAGCAACGTGATCATTATACACGCTGCGCGGGTTATTTCGTTCCGTGCACCATCGTTATACTATTCCAGATCTAACTAGGGAGTCGCGCGAAGTGCAAGGAGGCGAAAGTCGGGCCATCTTGCGAATATACAACTCGTCGGAACAAATGCAGTTAGCGCGGTGATGTTTCTCATTATGCGAAGGAAAATTGAAATTCACATCTCTCGCTGCCCGTTCCTTACTCACCCTTCCCCCCTCGCTTATTATTCTTTCCTTATTTCTCTTGTCTTAGCTAAGAACTCGGCAGATTAATAATTTTTTTATTTTATTATTATTTCTTTTTTATCTCCTAAAATGACGAAAAACGCAATTTTTTTGTGCGAAAAATGTGTAACACGAAAACGGACGTAAAATCGTTTGCGGTCCTCTTAAATGCCGAATATCTTTCGTCTGCGTGCTCACCTGACTACCGAGGCCGAGTATGAAGAGCATGACGAAGAACAGGATCGCCCAGAGATTCGGCCACGGCATTTGCACCACTGCCTCTGGGTAGGCGATAAAAGCCAACCCCTCCGCATCCTCGACCACGTCCTCGATCGGCATATTCATCTCTTTGGCCAGGAATCCGAGAATCGAGAATATCACCAGGCCGGCGAAGACGGACGTGAACAGATTGGCGAACGTAACGAGGATGGCATCTCTGCGAACAGGAGAACGAGACGCGAATTATCGCGCGCGGTAGCAGCTGGATCGGGGCATCGCTAAAATTCCATCTCGTCGAAAAGATCACGCGTGTCGCTTTAAGGAGAAAACACTTTCATTTCTGTTTCTCTCTCGTGAAATAAGAACGAAAGGCTCGCCTAATCCATTACCGTATCGAATCTCTTTCAGTCCTCTCGACCTCCAATACAGTCCCGAGGTATACTATTCCTTTTTTTTTTCTTTTTCTGTTATATCTGTATATAGGAAACATTTTCCGCTCGCCCTAAGGTATAAAGCACATACGTGTTCAAAGGTATTCCGCAATATTATTACTAAGAGGGGTTGGAGGAGATGAGCACTATCGCGATATTTGTAAAATATTCTTATCAGTCGGATTGTCACGCGTACTCCATTATTCACCGGGGTCTTTAACTCCGCGAAAATCGTTATTATTACGACTACAGCGTTACAGTCGCGCTAGTCTCGAGACCGTTCCGGGTGTCGCAACAGCCCGTCGTCGTCGAGTTTCGAATAAAATATGCAACGATTGCCGTGTCGTAAAGAGACTGAAATGTCGCCGTACGATGAGGCGGGAGATTAATAGGCACTCGGTGCGCTTAGTCAGCGTGGTTAATTAAATACGCGCCCCGCGATGAATTATTCGCGCGATCGACGAATTCGCCGTTTTAAAGAGCGTGCGCGCATAGGGCCGTTTCTTCGTTTTTTAAAGACTCCCTCGGCCTTTCCGTTTTCCTCTTAAGCCCGCGAACGACCTACTTTTCCCGTCTTCCCTCCTTTTATCTCAGACGCGCACGTTTCGCGTTAGTATAATCGCACCTGTGGCAATTGTTATCGAAGCTGCTATAGCTCGCGAGAGTCACCAGGGATCCGCATGCGATGCCCAGCGAATAGAAGATCTGGGAGGCCGCGTCTGCCCACACTTTCGCGTTTTGCAGCTTCGAGAAATCGGGATATATGTACCACAGCATTCCGTCGTCGGCACCGTCCAGCATGACACCTATAACATTATTTCCTTTATTGATGAGCCTGATAAAACTGTTTGCTAAAAGTGATTTATTCAAAATAAGCGGCAATTTAAATATAAGTATCATAAATGTAATTAACCACTTGATTTCAAGCCAAAATTTTCCCGACCGTCTTCCTAATTTTAATTAGCTCTCGCTGTTATTCTTAAAGCGACAGAAGCGACAACTTACGATATTCAAAGAAACGGGTCGCGCTGAATAATAGAACGATCAATATTATAAATATGAAGGTAATTGCAAATATTAAAATAAATTATCAAAAATGACTACTGTACTCGAAATATCTACGTTATTAAGTTCTTCTCGAAGAAATTTCGTCTTGGGCCGTTCGGGAAAGCTTTACTATCATTAAACTAATTTCGACCGCGTAAAAATAAAAAACGCGTGAACGTCTGCGTCTGACGGGTCAAATTCAAAATTAATCCAGAAGCTGTGATATTAGCCACTGAAAAAAAAAAATATATATATATAAAATACAGAGAAAAAGGCCCGCCTCTTGTTTCTTACCACGTATTAGCAGAATCGTGAGAATGATGTACGGAAAGATCGCGGTGAAGTAGACGACTTTGCCTATGGTCTGGATGCCACGCACCAGGCAGAGGAAGCACACCACCCAAGCCAGAGTAAGACAGCCGAGCAGCTCCCATCGTATACCGCCGTAGTTATCCCACGTGGTGAACTCGTTCATGCCGAGGACGTAGTTTCTGGACGCGATCGCACAATTATACGCTTTGCGGGACTCCGCGACGCCTCAACCTCAAACTTTTCGTCTTGCTCTTCAACGCTGAACATCGGCGCAAGGCTCGTTACCGATCCTCCCGACACGATGCAGCGCTGATGGCAATGCATATCGTACCTGAAGTACTCCTCGGACGACAATACGCGCTGAGTAAGATTGCTGATCAAATCACTCTCGTTCGAGGAAGTAAAGCAGTGGGTGCTATTGCCATGGTCGTAGCCAAGGCTGGAACAAACCGTGTGGACGTCCATGCAACTCTTATTGTAAAATATAGAGTTCACAGATTCCTTTTGACACTCCTTATTCTGGAGATTGCTGTAACATTCTGTCGACATTAGCATTAAACACGTAAACGAGTACTCGGGATAATTCCTTCCTCGATTCCGTCCGTTCATAAGGACGCCCTACAGTTATTCGGTTAGAATTTGGATTTCGCAACGGACGACCTGTTTCACTTGGCCTAATAAAACGAGTTAACTGAATTTTCCCTCGAGATAAAACACGCTTGACTAGGCTGTTTCTCGTAAATCATTCTTAGAGAATCGTTCTAAATAACGAATAACAACAAAAATTATTATTTCTAAACTAAAAATATGCATCTTGTCACTAACGGGCGTTAAACTTTTTTTCTTTAATTTTATTTAAGTAATATAACGATAAATAAAATATTTAGCGACACGCTGATCTATTCTACTTACTGATCGAGTTGAAGTCATTGTCGCAGTACGCCCAGGCTAGTTTCGTCGAGAAAGAGGCGAAGGTGTAAAACAAAGTCCACGCGACTATTACCATATAGTATATTAGCACAAAGAAGATGACGACCAACGTACAATGACCTAGGCCATGAAAAGCCGGCGCCATGCGGCTGAAAGCTTTTATAGGTCCCAGTCCAGTGTATTGACCCATACAGAGCTCCAGGAAGAATATAGGCAGACCCATCGTGATTAGCATGAGAACGAAGGGTATCAAGAAAGCGCCTGTAACAATTAATTATGAAACTTTTCCCATCGATTTAGAAGAATGACTCTCTCGCGCCACTTCGACCTCTCAGCGTTACATCAAAAATTAATACAGAATGCGACGAAATAAACTCCGCGAATACTCCAAAAACGAAAGAGTATTACTTCAAATTTAAGTTTTAACGTGATGGAATATGAAAACTCGGTTTGGATCTCTTCAAAGAATCTCCCCCGAATTTACGGCGGCTATTTTTGAATCCCTGACGCGCAATTTCAAAGTTCCTAGCAGAGCTTTTTTAAAGTTTGTATCTATAATTTTTCGACGCCTCGTATAAAGAAGGGAGATATACTAGGGTATGATATACGGAGCGTTCAAGTTTTAACAAACTGCAAGTAAACTGTATCAGCATGGTCCGTGAGCGACAGAAGGGGTTATAATATATGCATATCATATGAAATCAACAAAATTATTCAGTGTAATTAAAATACAAGAGATTGCGAATTAGGGATTAATTCCACCGGTCGTTCTCTTTTTTTTTTTTTATTAAAATACTCACGAATCTGTGTAAGGTATTTTCTCCTACTTCCGCTCATTTGACGTGTTCGCACAATTTTTCGCGATTTAGGTCACTTCTAGCAAGACAGATTAACTTTAATTTCAATTTAATTTACTCATTGTTTTGTTCTAATTTTTGGAACTTAATTAAAAAAAATTTTTAAGCGAGGAAGAACAAGTTAAAAGTCGATCTGTATCGGTAGAAGTGACTTTAAAGGGCGTGTATTTTCATGTACACGGAAGATCCGATGGTTACGTACCGCCACCGTTGTTATATATGAAGAGGGGGAAACGCCAAACGTTACCGATGCCGACAGCATACCCGATGCAGGATAGAATAAATTCGATCTGGTTGGCCCAGGCGCCTCGCTTCGGCTCGTTCGGACGCTCCACCAAAACGCCGCCAACTCCGAGAGAAACCCTCTTCACCTGCCAATATCACACGGCCAGAGCATTATATTTGCATCATATAAATTATCGGCACGATCAACGGTGAAAAGATCTGACGGCACGCCGCCGACACGTGAGCGGCTATTGTAAGAACCGCGGGAAAGAAATGTTCGACGTGTTCGCGCGATAAAATTGGAGACTCGTCTTACATTCGGGCGAAATAATTTGATCTGATCTCCGAACGCGAATTTGCAAAGCTTATCGTATACCGAGAAGGAATTTAAATACTCATTTTTACGCGCATACTTGAAAATTACGAATTGATATAATTTTAGAAACACATCGAGTGATTTGGAGTATAAATTTTTGACGAGCGTGGGAATATTTATAGACAGTTCGCGTACATCTCGAGAAATATTTATAGCCTGTCAGGTGATAAGAAGCGAAGCCACGTACCGACCTATTTCTTTTCTCTGCGTTAGAAAATCGATCGTTAATCACATCGTCGAACGAGAGCCGCGTATTTGCGCGAAAAAGTAACCAACCTGAGACGCTTTCCTGGACTCCGTCATAGTGAGCGTGGCACCCGGACTCTGCTATTGTCTGATCACCGGCTGTTCCTCCTCAAGATTGCATCGACGACTGATCTGGGCGTCGACGCGATCAACTAAACAATGTACGAACGGCGACAAGATAATCCGAATTATCAGATTATGTCGAGAGATAATTTCCGGGTCCACTCAATCGGCGGGCCTCGCACGCCGGACAAATAAGCGCGGATTTTGTTACGTGGCTCGATAGACCTCGCGCAACGTGACATTGTCTTTTTGTTAAAATCTGCGTTATGAGGTATCGCGCTCGTCGCATAAAGTCTGATAAGGCGGTAATGTCGCCAGATTTGCAGATAACGAAGCGCGTTTCCGAGAATCCCGATTCATTACAAACGCCTTTGCCAGACTGAAAAGTCGAGTGGATTCCCAGCCGCATTCCCGCCTGTTTTACAAGACTTACAAAGCGAAGGGTAAAACGAGAGAGAAGGAAACAAAGTACAGATCAAACATTTTTTTTTTTTTTTATGTTTTATTTTTTATTTTCTATGACTACTACTTATTTTAAGTCCGCTCGACTTTAATAGTTCGGAAAATTTATATAATGCAATCTCCTAGTATTTAATAAGCACGCTTAGGTGAAAAATTTGAAGAAAAAAATTATCGCTGCTGAGATGATCGTATTATCAGATGTAAGATCGAGTTTTGTAAATATTTGAGGTAATATAGAATTCGCAATAATATGCAACGTTATCTCGAGATAAGACTGAGAAATCGACAAGAAACTTTTCTTTTTTTAAAGACTTTCTCTACTATTTTTTTTGCTACTATCTTTACTCGCAGATATGGAACGTTTACTATGTAAGAGCTGCAAATTGCTTGGATAATTAGAAGTGAATTCCTCGCTAATTCGCGAAAATCTATAAAACATAAAAAATCGTATGAAGATTATAAAACATAATACATCTAATTAGTCAAAATGTAATTAATTAAATGAGAAAAAGAAAAAAAATTATTTTTTTGTGCCAATTTTATGTTAGCGGCCGCGAGAGAAAAGAGACACAACGGTACTTTTATTACGTAAAATCTCGCTTTTAACGTTAATGCTTAGTTTTTCCTTTGTTTTTTTCCCCTTTCTTTAAAATAGTTGCAGAATTTGAACGACATTCTCCACGCCATGTAGCAAACGTAATATATTTGTCTTTGGCCGCCATTGATTTCTAAGCTTATATACGCCGCGGACCGCGATAAAATTCAGAAATGAAAGGGAGCGAGTGGAAAAAAAGGGCGCGCTACTTTATCGTGGAAATGTCGACGCCGACGGTGGAGGGGAGGGAAAAAACTATTTTATTCGAAAGGACCGGGAAAGAAATGATCTCGCTATCGCTCGATCGCGTATGCTGGAGCATCGTGATAAAGGAAGAACGATTCCCGAATGGGAAAAGCGAACAAATCTGCTCCCACCGAGTGCCGGGATAAAAGAGACGATTTGCAAACTTGCTCTCGGAGTGACACATACGGAGCCCCGATTCCGTTCGGAAGGCAAACGCAAGCACGAAGTTATCGTTTATGAAGATCCCGCTCGGCAGAGGGAAAGAGAGAGGTAGCCGCGACAAACTTTATGAATTATGGAACAATCCCGCGTTGGGAAAATAATAGGCGTCGTTTCGTTTCGATTCGATTCGATTCGATTCTTCCCTTTTGTTCTGCGCGTCGGCTAAGCACTCTAATCTGAATTCGCGGGGGGAAGTGTTCCGAGTTCGTGCCAAAAAAAATTAAGTTTGCGATAAGAGCGCCTCGTTGTTGTAACGTAATGCCTTGCAGTTTTACGAGGGAGAGGAAAAAAAAAGAGAGGAGAGCCCGGCTCACATCTCGCGTCGGCGAGAGGTTGACCGGCACGAAAATTCGAAAAAGGGGACCCAGTCGCGAGTCGCGGACCATCCCGCGGATCCTTTATTTACAGTGCAAATAGCCGAAAAAAAGGGATAAGCGACGCGGGCGTGGCGGCCGTTTTGCCGTGAAATCACGGGGCAATTTTCTCCGACTTGGTCAATTCCAACGGTTTATCTTCGGTCGCTTTATTGCATTTCGCTCGGGCGGCACGCTAATGCAAACGTTTTTCCCTAAAAGTCCCCCTTCTTCGCCCTCGAGCCCTCTCGTTCCCCGGCGAACTATGCTGAGCAGATGCGCGATCGATGTTACCAATGGCCCGACCGCTAAATCGTAGCGTGTGTACCCGGTTACTCGAAGTCACGGCACCAACACTACGGATGAAATTAACAGAAGCGACCGCGCCGAAAAGGGTGGTACTATCGGCAAACTTGCTAAGCTCGCGTCAGGGTCAATATAGTCGTCCTCTCCTGCTGAATGTATGCCGTTCTCGCGCATGTGTATCGTTTCAGGCTTCCAGATTTCGGAACACGTCCAGCGTGGACCTCGCGCGTCTTTCGCGATTTAGAGTTCACCAGCTCTAAGTGGGACACGGTATCGGAATTTTATTTTCATTTTCCGATTGCATATTTATTTAGTATTAATCTGAGAATTTCCACGAAAGTCCAGTTTCCATCTCTTTGTCTCGCTAACACGTCGCATCGTTATTCGCGACTAGGCCGAAATTTTATGGCTTAATTTATTCCTCTGAACCTATTTATTTCCTTAACTCCGCGAAATATTTTCTAGGTAACGACGCGATCACGAATCCGCGTCTCGCAGCTACGTGCAAATGGACCATCCAGCGGTCGAAAGCACAGGTAGACGGGAGAGCCGGGTGCTTCCGGCGATCGTTGATTACGCCGATAAAAGCGCCAGAGACGATAATATCGTCTGCGCGCGATAGCCCGATTCGGAGAGGGATGAAACGACGGTCGGATCTCGCGATAGTTAGGCGCGACTTACTCCGCCGACTGTTAAAATCCCCGGCAATGAATAATTAAAGGTGCCCCGATGCACGGGTATCCAGGATGCGCATCTGGCGACCCATATAGACCCCGAGAAGAGTTCGCAGGGGATGCAAGCGCTCGTGATTTTTTTATACCGTGGATTTTTTCCGAGCGTCGTCGTCACGGCCGAGAGATCGTGGGGAATCTAGAATCTCGCGACATCGATGACTTACTGTTGGTGTCTCGAGCAGATTTCGCTGCATCTTCTCGGCTTGCAATAAATTTGCACAAAGGGACGCGCGCGTTTAACGTCCGACGTTCGATCTTTGAAACGCGACAAGAGAGCAATGAGAGAGCGGCCATTACAGCATCAGCTAAGGGGGAAAAAAAAAAAAAAAAAAACGGTGGGTGCCATCAATACGAAATCATGCGCGAACTGAAGCGTAATCTTCCGATACCGGCCCCTCGCGTGGCCGCTGGTCGTTCACTTGTGAAAACTTAATTCGCCGATTTGCCCCCCAATCCACCCCGTTTCGCCGAGTTTCCCGTTCACCCGCATCCGTTCACGTCAACTCGTTACATGTAAAAATAGAGACCAGGCATTTTGCCGATGGAAATGCTCGACACGCAATGCATTACGAAATCGCGGAATTAATTTGTTTTCCGACAAATTTTCACGCTCGCCGGGCGGCCGAGATGTACGATAAGATTATCCGTGCGAATTATCGAAGATAAAGGTGCGATAAGACGAACGGGGGAGCAAAAGCAAAATGCCTCGAACGCATTGAAACGACGAAGCAGAATGCGATTATTTAATTAAGTGACGGAACGAAATAAGAAGATAACAGTATGTTTATTTCGCATTATTGACACTGATTCCGCAATTTTTTTTTATCGAATATTAATTATCTGATTTTTTACATCTTTTTATTGTTACGTAACGTGCTTGAATCAGTTATGTCCTCCGTGTTTCTTTTTTTTTTTTTTTTTTAATTATTTATTATCCATGCCCCACACGAGTAGCATGCATGCAGTCTGGTCATTTGCTGATTCCAAACCCTGATATATTAAAATTTATCAAAAAAGAAATGCGATCTTTCTGTTTACTATAGAACACGTTACTCGAGCTCATGTTTTTCATATTTACAATCCATGGCACATTTCAGTTTCATTTTTATTCTATTAACATTTATTACCCGTTATACGATATTATAATTACATCAAAATTATCTAAGTGAGAGATTTTGAAACTTATTCCACAAATTTAACTTCTAAATATTTCGTAGAATTTTAATACAGTTTAATTGTTATAATTTCAATTTTAATTTTAATTTTTCTTTTATTTACCTTTGTTTTCGCGTCTCTGAAAATGTAGGGAAGCGCGCAATACAATTGCGAGGGGAAACGTAAATACTTATTAGCAAAAAGTTCAATAGTAAATACGGATATGTATGTGCAATCTGCGCCGAACAACATCTTGTTGCTGCTGATTTTTCCCCGTTGAAACTATTTCATTCTCTGTTCAGCTGCACGTGTATATGCAACGTAATTTAAGATCGCGTCCTTCGCATCCTTGATACTAACGGATTAAAACGTGCGTCGTGAAATGTGAGCGCGGTGCTCGCGGGCGCGAACAACGAGATGCGATATATTCCTTTCCTCTTGCATTGTTAGACGCAATTGCATCCCGCATTCAGCGATCATACTCCGTATATTTTGTCCGCAAGTTACAAATTTTCTATCTGGCTCACTAACATTTTTGCGATTTATAAAATAATGTTAATATTTTTCCGCGAGTCACAAATTTTTCGTCCGACGCACTGCGTCTTGCGGCAATAATTTTTGAAAGTTTCCGACAGTATTTCTCCTTCAAAAAAAAAAAAAAAAAAAAAAAAAATGTAATTGCCAATCCAGTCATTTTGCGCTTAATGACAGGCCTCACATACCTGAACCTACCTCGGCCAATTGTTTCCATGAAAGTGAACGTGACTCTATGTACGCTTTACCGACGACCCAAAAGGGATGCAGCTGAACAATACTTACAATAAGCTTTCTTTCTTTTCGCAGTCCTGAGTTATTCCACCATTACTCATACTAAAAAACAATCACGTGTATATGCTATCCGTGTCAAATGCTGCGCTTTTTTTTAATGCAAGCGGAGGCTGCAATTCAATATACAAACTATGTTTCTTCCATCTAACGTTTTACTAAGAAAACATTATCATTTTTCCTTCGTCGCGTCTGAAAGATTTTTTCTGTTTCGTGCATATGAACCAGTCGAGACCAAGAATGTCGGTTAGTCCTAAACGCAACATAGTTCGTACTGTCGCACAGTGGAGACAGTCGTTTCGTGGGGTATCGATCGACGAGCGAGCTGCGAGTGGGCACGTTCTATTTCTTCGTTATGTGAAATAATAAGTGACGAAAATGTGACAGTAGACATACTACAATCTTTCGAACGAAATCAGCCGGACAGGATTAGCTAGAAAAAGTGGATTTTTAGATTTTCGGATAATTAAAGAATTTCAGTGATTAAATCGTCTTGTCAATTTTACGAGAATAATTATATATGTATATTATGACCGGTCATGAGTTTAACATTATATTTATAATAGCACATTAAATCTAGTAACTCAAAGACAATTAAAAAAAAAAAAGCGATACTAGAAAAAAGAAAGATAAGTGGAATTCTCCAAGATACAGCGATTGCACTTCGAATGGCGAAGAATCTTAAACCTAGAAACCCTAAACACGTTAAACCTTAAAATCGTTAATTGAGAAATTCTAACACCGAGAAAGAACATCGTTTTCATGACGAGTCTACCAATGAGCTTTGTATAATTGGAGCGAGCGAGGGAAAAGAAAGTTAAGACTGCAGAAAATCGAAAAAAAAAAAATAAAGTTTACCGACACACAAAACTAAGTTTTTGTTATTAGATTATTTATTACGTATACTTTGCACGCTTTCCATGAGAAATTTGTGAAATTTGTAATACAAGCTTCTTGTTACAGCGCAAGATTCTCTAATGGTTTAAACCGTCAATTCTGTCTAGATGATAATTTAGACACAGTCATCTCAACATTTAATTTAAATCCACATTTTACTTCTGCGACGTTTCGACCTTCGGATCGATGTTCTATTGTCATTTCAATGGCACAAAGCTACATGTGTTCATACTTTCGAGTCTGTGCCGTTTTTCGATGACCTGTCAGTTTTCCTTAAGGTATTTTAGTAGAAAAGACAAAAAAAAAAAAACTGATGCTTATTACTGGAATTCTATTTTCGTCAGAAAAGGACGGACCGCGTACCTAATAAAACACAGAGATCATTAATCTTTCCATTTATTTGTTTGCATACGACAGTCAGGTCATTTAAAAGAGAAAGTGCATATTTTATCGTTAAAAAATACAATTTTTTTATGTTTCTTAATATATTCCTTTTTCGGTCTTATAGTATTATTGTCTGTAGAAAAAGAATAAGTCATTTATGAAAAGAGTTTTAGTG
This sequence comes from Cardiocondyla obscurior, assembly GCF_019399895.1. Lineage (NCBI taxonomy): Eukaryota > Metazoa > Arthropoda > Insecta > Hymenoptera > Formicidae > Cardiocondyla > Cardiocondyla obscurior. The sequence goes on from NC_091864.1 coordinate 8,690,789, forward strand.
GAGTGCATAGTTTTCTATCTATTTCCTTTTACTAAAATTCGAATGCAGCAACACGTAAAAGACACGTTCTACAAGACACGGAGCGAAGCGCAATGATATAAAAAGAGAAAAGAGAACATTGTACTGCTATCTCGAGGAGCAATAGAGTCTTTATCTTTAACTCTTGAGAAGTAACGTGTGATACTTATAATTTTATACCTCGCGCGTACGTGTCGCAAATTAATAAGGCACGCATAGTACAGAATTAAAAATGTTTATCGTAAGCTACAAAATTGTAATTTTCCGCCGATGCCGCTTTGATCTCAAATGATGAAACTTTTCTTCGTAGTCTAACATAGCATTTCTGAAATAATTGACAACTGGATCTTTTGCATTTTCAAATTCCGAAAGCGACGATAACGGAATCTAATCTACAGACAGAAGTCTATAGAAAAGCCTGATTAGATAAAATAATCGTGGCTATTATTTACTTAAACGTAAGACGGGATAACGTCAAATAACTTTACGGCACTTTCATCAATCGTGGTTTTTTTTTCATAATTAAAAAAAATTGTCGTTAAATATTACGAGTATATAAAATAAATTCTAAATTATAAAACAAATACGTGTGTCTCTTTGTTATTCACGAAACACCGAGTATCAACGCGATCATCCTCGGCTAATCCTGATATAAAAATTGATTTAAAAAATTCGCGGACTCGACGAGTAAACGTTAAAATAAATCTACGAAAATTTATAACAATATAAAATGAGAATAAATTGAATGCAATCTCTATTCCGGTCCTTTGTGCCATCTCGTGGTTTATCTCGGCAACGTTTGCGCGTGATTAATTCAAACGTATCCGAATGGAACAACGGCGATGGTAAAAGATATCAAAATCGGAATCTGATAACATGTGTTTAGCAAATGGGAAGTTTTGCTCCCGGTAATTCGTTCCGTAATGTCTATGAATATCGCACTTGGCCGCAGGCGGCACGCAACTTGAGGTATTGTTGCCCAAATATCCAACTTCTCACGGAATTTACTATTTGCCAGCGGCACCAAGTGGCTCTCGTTGCAATTTGAAACGAAGGAAGATCAACAGGAATAATGTTACCTGCGCAAGAAACATTTTTCTCCCGCGAGAGTTACCTTCGTCAATTTTAATTTTTAAGCGGTACACTTCTGTTAAATTTTATTTTTGCTGTTTTATTTCTTTTTACTTATTTCTCTATATTTAATTTTAATTTTTATCATTTTTATTGCTTATTACTATTATTAAAATTTTTCTGATTTATTTCACATTATTATTAATTATGTTGTTTATTACGTTTATTCGTATGATTCTTTTTTAACTAAAATAATTTTAAGCGTTTTTTTTTTATTGATTTTAATTATAGAGTATAATATTTTACCTTAAATAATTTGTAAGAAAGTATTAATTTTAATTTATTTCTGACGTTTTTGTAAGTAATACTATTTTCCGAAAATGATAATAAGGCTTTTGATATTTGATGAATTAGCACTCGTTAAAACTACTTTGAGGCTTTGTCACTACCGTCCATAAAATACTTTCATTCTTTCTAAAATATTTTAATTCTTTTCATGTTTTCTATTTTATTTAACTTCTTTGAGATATTCGAGGCCGACTGCTTTTAATATCTTGACAGATAATATATTATGTCTTTGTTTACAAAGCTTCTTAAAAAATGGGTAACAAAGATTTTTCGAAAGACAAAAAGAACAAAGATAGGAACTTCTTTATACATACTTTTGATAAAATAGACAAGAAATGAAACAATAGATCGTTGATACATTATTTTCAGAAAATTTCAACTACATTGTCTCTAAATTTAAATAAGCATTACCACTGCGCAGTCGCAAAAGATTTCAAGCCCCCGCATATGCTTTTGTATAACGTACAAAGCATAAAGAAGTCAACCAACCAAGATCCTTCATTTTCATCCCCGAATAAAAATAAAGAACTTCTATTGGTTAATTTCCTTATGCATTGTGCGATGTACAAAAGTACGTGCGCCTGGCTTTTTCCTCGTAAAGAGAGCGGGCATACTATGACAGGAACGTAGGAATTACCGAAGCCCATTTCAACCGGGTCCCAAACAATTTAATCGAAGATTCTTTATCTAACAGCAAGAGAAATTTTGCGTAGAACAAACTCTTTTATCAAATCCAACCTCCGATTAAATTAATCGACGCTTAAACGAAGTAAATCACGATTCTAGAAAAAAAATTACAAATATCAAAAATAGATAAAGACTTCCGCCGGCCGTGATACGTCTCTGCGTCCACGCCGCTGATTCCTCCACCCTCCGCGCGGCTAGTCCCTTCCCTCGCTCGACCGCTTCTGACTTCTCCGACTCTCCCGGCTCCTCCGTGTGCGAAACCCGCGTCCATCATCGCAGTCACACATAGCACTCTGACCACTCGACTTGTCTCGTCGTTATTGTGTTTGTACACGGCCGAGTTTGCCGTGTGTGAGTTACGTGTTTGTGAGTGACTAGTACGAGTCCGCGAGCGAAGTGAAGCCGCGGGCACCGTAAACGTGGTGGTCACGTGTGTGCGGTGTATCATCGCATCTCCGGATATCGGTCCGGGCAAAATCCTGCATCTCGCTTTCTTCACGAGTGCGTGCCGTGTACAGCAGCGGCGTTTCGACTTCGACGAGGTGTTCCCGGCGAGGATCACCGCTAGAACGATCTAGGCGAGGCGCCGACTATACCCCATCACCCATTACCTATTATTCAGGTTCGTGGTACGATTTGACCGCGTGGCGCAAGCCGGCACGTCCCCAGAGACGACGCGTTCTAGCCGATAATCCCAGCCGCGAAAAACGTCAGCCACCGGGCTGACTCCGCAGGCGTGGTATCCAAACTCTGACGCGGCGTGGGCAAGCATGGCTAAGCCGGGTTTTCTTTCCTTCTCTCTCTATATCTCTCTCTTTTTCTCGCCCGCGGAAAATATACGCTAGTCCGCAGGCATTCATCAGGCGCGTGCGTACGCGACGTCTCACGTCTCGCTCCTTCCCCGCCTTCATGGAGAGAGACGCTCTCCTTTCATGTGCAGGAAGGGGTCCGCCGAGCCATGAGCCACGCGTTCCGCACGTCCGGTCGCCGCACGTTTCAACATCCGCGGTAAAGAAGCCTCCGGCAGTGTCGACCATTGTGTAAGTGCGATTTCTACAGGCCGCAGGTACTCCGACTCGTGATTCTACCTTGTTTTGTCTCGCGAACAGCATAACGGCACCGCGAGCCGTCGATCGGAGATTCGCCGCCGCCACAGCTGGTGCGGGCGACACGCCGCGAACTTACGAGTCCTAAATCACATGGATGGTGGGTTCATATCGAGAGATGAGCATGCCCTTTTGCATTTCTCGTCCTTTGCTTCGCGTCCCGCTCGACCCGGAAATTCGCCCACGCGCGAATGTCAAAAATTCCCCTCGAGCCGCACACGTGCGCGGCCGTCTCTTGCCCCCGCGGGCGACATAACCTAAAAAACGGGAGCGCGTGGCGGAGAGAGCCATGCACTTCGACACGCCGCCGCCGCGACTTTTCTTCAAGACATCCCTTGTGTGTCACAGGTGAGAGCGGACAATAGAACAGTCAAGATGACTGACTGGATCGACGAGCCTGTCGACAACGAGTACTCGTACCCCGAGGAGGACGACTTGCTGAGCTTCTTCCCGAATGTCGTGGACGAGGAGCTGACCTTGGTAAGAGAAAACACATTGAAGCACGATAGAGATAAAGATTGATTTGGCTGTTGCGACGACGTAATCTTATTCTGGTCTATCGCTTTCAGTACTATTTAACGTGACAAATTTGTTAGAAAACCACCATAAGATATTTTATAACAAAGGATATTAACCCTTTTTAAACAATTCTGATTGAATTAAATTTTGTTATAAAGAATCTTTCAGTGCTATATTTTTTCAAATATGTAATTTTATTTTTTTAAATTGTACAATTGATTAACTTTAGTTTAATGTAATTTAATTAAAAAAAAATTTAATTTTTAATTATTAAATGTTCAGCTAATTAAAAACGATGTCAATAGTTCTTTTATTTTTAAAATAATTAGTTTGGAAATTCTTCTGAGAATCAAGGATAAAAGACATTCATTCGATGCATACTTGTTCTTTTGAATAGAGGGTTTTTTTTTTTTTTTTAATAGTCTTAGTATGTTGAATGTCGGTCAGCTGTAACTGACGCTTTAACTTTCAATGATGTTATGCCGACCTATCATTAATGGCATCGAATTTAAGCCTCAAATAAAATGTTAAAATTAAAAAAGATTTTTTTTTGTTTTTGCCGCGTTTATTATATTATATAAAACTTTGTTTCTATGCAAATATCTTCAATATATTTCTCTATTTAAAAATCTAGATGTCGCCGATAAGAATACAAACCACGCCGACAGACAATGATCACCAATATAACATGGTTGCTTTCAACTCCCTATATAATACCGTTAAAAATGATAGAAAGTAAGTTATTAAAAAATTTTATACATATTTACATATTACAACTACTTAAGAACTATAACATATAAGAACTATATGTTAAATACGGCAATTATAAAAGTACGATATTTAATTGAGTTTAATTATTTTTCAAATGCAGCTTTAACTTAGAAATGTTAGACGAAAATACACTATGGCAAACAATTCCCATTTTTCACGAAGAAGAAAGTTCCGACAAAGTTGAAATGATGTCCGAGATGTTAGAGGTTACTATCTTTTCTTTATAATTATTAAATATGTGTATAAATAATATTGTTTAAAATAAATGACAAATACTTTCTTAATTCGCAATTAATGTTTAAGCAGGATCACAAGTTTGTAACTACAAACGGGAGTTTATTTGATACGAATGAAAGCGCCGATGTAGAGGACGACTCCTTAGAATCGCAAGTACAGACAGAGCTACCGGACACTGGTTTGTTAATAATTGCTAAACGTTTGCTTTTTTATTTTGTTAATCTGAATTTGATGGAAAATGAAGTTTTTTTTATGTTTGTAGCTGATATTGATAATGCAGCTGTTTGGAAATTAAGTTTGAATGAGACAAATGCTGTACATATATTAGGGGATATTATACCCAAAGACTATTGGTCGGATAATTTATGTAAATCGACTCTGCCTTTTATTAATGCACCGAACAATGCATATATGAATGAGAAAAATGAAAATGTTAAGATGAAAACTAAAGTTACAAAAAAAAAAAGCAAAAAGAACGAAGGTTTAAGTGCAGCGACTAATGTGAAAGTCAAGCTGGACGAACAAGAAGACTGTGTAGATGTTGAAACTGTACCAAGAGGTGAACAGCCAGGTACTTAAATCAATTTATGTAAATTAAGTAATTAAGTAAATCGTGCAAATATTTTGATATTTGTTTATTCTTTATTAGTAATAGAAGCTGGCGATGTAAATAGTTTATTAGAACAATTTGAAGCTTCTGAAAATCCAAAACCATGCGGTAAATCGACCGTTAAAAATAATGGCACATATCAGACGAAAGTGAAATCATGTCGGATAACACAAAAATGTCGAACTGGGGTGTTGAAAAAATCTGTTTCGCAAACCTCCACGCATCAAAAACCACCTGCCTCGTTATCCAAAGACGTAATTAATAAAATAAAGGTTATTATTTGAATTTTACATTCAAATTTAGTGCATAAAAACATTAATATCAAATAGATTAACAATCTGATTATGATATTAATTATTTTGTTAAACGTTAGGCATCGGGGCAGAAAAAAACAATTCCGATAATACCTGCTATGCCAAATATACAGGGTGGAAACTGTACTAACGGTACACGAACGCAGAACGGAGCTCTTCGTAACAAGAAAAGTTCGACAGTAAGTTAGAAGATATAACTGCGTGTAAAATACGCACATCTTTCATTTCATTTATTAACTTTATTGTCTTTGATAATTTACTAATTGTAATGTTTTTTTTTTTTTAGACAACAAACAGTACTAAAAGTAACACATTCAATAATTTTTTGATACATTTGGATCATGATTACTGTGCCAAAGTTCATACTAAAAACGGCAATAACAATAGAAGTAGTAAGTATAATCAGTAATGAAACACTAGTAAATCTATCTTGATTACAGATATTAAAACTTGTCTGTCTTTTTCTTTTTTATAGAAACTGTAAAGCGTGCGTCGGTATTAAAACCGAAACAAAACAATAATGGAAATAATGTTAAAGAGCATGTAAATAACATTATTTCAACTATGTGCAATTCGAAATCAGCTAAAGTATGTGATATTAATAGGAAGCCTTGCAAGCCGATAGTCTTGCAAGATAAGACTGAGGACTCAATTAAATCATTGTCTTCTGAAAATATTAATTCAAACAAATCCAAATTTATTGACACAATGACTATTAATTCAGTTTTGGCAAAAAAAATCTTACAAACAAACGGTGTATTACCTAAAATGAAAATGACACAAGTGAATTCTAAAACGCAACACATGATATCTGTATTGAAAAAACCACCAAACGCAACACCTTCTCCCACAGACAATTCTAATGAAAATGTAGTAACTACTGCAAATAATTTAAGCAACGAAACGCAAAGTGTCATTGTACAGAATACTCAAGATTCACCGTGTGAAGAAGTGAAGCGAAATCCACCTCGGAAAAAAGTGGGCCTATCGGAGTATTTAAAAAGAAATAAAAACAAGATAATATCTAAAAAATTGTCTCTGGTGTACGCTTATCATGCTACCACTCAAACAGAACTCTGCAGAACAGAACTAACTACAGACGAGTCTGAGAGTCCTAATATTTGGTGCGACAGAGAAGTTTTAGCTAATTTAGAGGTAAAAGATGAAAAGAAGCCAAAGCCAGTTACTTGTGATGCGGAAGTGCAAACGCTCGAAACTATGTTTGAATGTTCTTCAATCATAGTTGTGGATGTGGAAAAAGAAAGCGAAGAAAGGTAACGTATTAAATATTATCATTGCTAATCAAATATTAATTTTTTGTCAAAACCAAAAGAAAACATGCGCGTGCGTAGCACGTGCTGTTTTTTTAGAAGATCCCAATTCACACGCGTTATTACATTCGGGGATATTAGCGTGTTGCCGGTTCACTTACATTTGTATTTTCTGATTAGATTAGGTTACGTTATTTTCTATTTTTCCTTGCTTCCGTGACAATATTCTGGATTATTTTGAAGCACTTTAAATCACTTAACACTACTTTATTCTTGCCATCAATTTTTCAAGATGGAATGTTTTTATGTTAATACCCAACTACATATATTTTTAAGAAGCCTAATTACGAATCATAATAATTTATATAAATTCTCAACAGGGAGAAAAATATAAAGAATGAAGAACAAAACTCCTGCAAAAGAGTTGATCACAGTTCGAGTCGACCTATATCAAGAAACAAAACCAGGAGCAGGAGCAGAAGTAGCAACAATAGTGATAGTAGAAACAAAGGAAGAAGTGGTGGATACCGAAGGAGAAGTAGAAGCCGAAGTTTAAGTAGGACTCGAAGTAGAAATAGGAACAGAAGATATACTACGCGAAGTAGGAGCATAAGCAGAAGCATAAGTAGAAGCAGAAGCAACAGTAGAAACAGCAGCAGAAGCAGATCTCGTCGACGTAGCAACACTCGTCGGCGAACGATAAGTCATCGACGTTCTGTCAGCTCAACTAGCAGCACATCTTCGTCTCGCTTGAAATCTTCTGCCTCGTCAAGATCAAGATATTCACGTTCTAGATCACGATCTCATTATCGGTCCCGATCCCGCTCTCGATCTCGATCTCGGTTTTATAGTCAATCTGGATCTAGTTCTAGATCTAGCTCTAAATCTGGATCTAGATCCTCCAGACAATATTCTTCCAGTCATTCTAGGTATGTAACAAAAAGAAGAAAAATATAACATGCAAACAGTTCTAAAATAATCACTTTTTTTTTAAAGTAAATTTCTAGATTAACTTACATATCTATCTATTCTAATCTTAATTTTTATTAAAATTTATGGTTTTTTTTTTTTTAATTAATACAGATTTTTTTATAAGGTTACTTATTAAAATTTTATAACTTAAATTAAAAATGCATTAGATCGTGAATAAAATTAATTTGAGCAGAAATGTTTTAAATTCTTTAAAAATTTGATAATAATCTTCCTGTATTTCAAATTTTGGAAGGAATAAATGGCCTAGTCGTCGAAGAAGAGATAGCAGCAGCGATCGCGAAAGAAATTGTGATAGCTATAGGAGATATTCGTTCACCGGTCGTCATGGCTATAGTTATAGGTAGAACATGTTTTTCAAAATACATGGATGCCTTTTTTATTGATACATTTTTGTTTACTGAATTTTCTGCTATAATTTATTATAAAGTAACGTGTCGAGTGCTAAATAGAAGTTTAGGGATAGTTGTATATATAAAATTTTATTAATATAATGATATAAATTTCAACAGATTTTTACACTATTTTTATAATGTATTTTTAATAGAGCACCATTACATTCTTATCCCTACGACAATTGGTACAACAGACAAAAGCAAAGGGAAATAGAGGAACGGAGAGTGATATATGTGGGACGTATAGACGAAGGAATCACCAAAGCTGAATTGCGTGAAAGATTCCAAAAATTTGGACCTATCGTCGATATTAGTATACATCTTCGTGAACGCGGGTACGTATTTACTTTATCGCTTTCTTAATATTATATTAATGTTTTTGTCTTAAAATTATAATCTTATATGCAATATTGATTTCAGCGATAATTACGGTTTTGTTACTTTCTTGCACAATACTGACGCCTACACAGCCATAGAACGTGGCAATGACAATCCGTCTCTACCTAAATACGATCTGTGCTTTGGAGGTCGTAGAACCTTTTGCAAATCCAAATATTCCGATCTTGGTAAAAACATAAATCGTATTATATGACGTAGATATCTCCTAGTAATTATCTTACAACTCTAATTTTTATTTTCTTAACAGACGATATAAGAAGTGCCCCCTACGCAGTGTCTCGAGCCAACGAAGAGGACTTCGATTACCTCTTGAGGGAGGCAATAAAGAGACAAAGTCATCTACATAGACAAAAAGTTTGACATACGTATTGTCTAATAATTTGGAATATAGTTCAAATAATATAAATATTATTGAAGTAAATTAAAGAAGAAACACACTTGTGATATCTATCTATGCACGTGTTGCATGTACACAATGTGTTTCGGTGTTGCTTCTGATGACTAATTAACAAGTATTACTAGAAGCATACGAAAACGTGAAATTTTCGGATATCCGCCTTATTCCGATTTTAAACATCTTTAGATATTTATTTTTGTTTACTCTTTAGCAAATCTTTTAGTTTTTCAGAAAGAAACTACCAATTTTATTCATCTTCTGATTGTGTAACACGTAGATCACTGTCATAATTGTGTAAATAAGACACGGATATTTGATAATATTCACACGGTAACCAATCGCGTCGAGAATGTACCTGATCTTTATGAACACGATCGAGCTCGTTTAATTATTGATTTTTTCTGTCTGCACATTTCTAAAACGTATTGATACAATAGCGCAACAAAAGGCAAGATTTGTCTTAGACATATTTCAGATTATTCGAAAACGTGGTTAAAAAGAAAGCAATTAGAGATAAAGTGATTTTCTTCGAAAGACTTTGCGTACTAATTCGATTTGCACGATTAATGCGAATGTGTACGTAAAAGTGATTTCTAGCTAGAACATTTTTAACTGTACAAAATAGTTTTTTTTACAAGTTCTTTAACTCTAATCATATCAGAATATTTATTCGAATTTTTTTTATAACTACGTTCTTCGTGATCATTTTAAATACAGGCGTTTTATCACTGCATACGTAACATTTTGACGGCCGCTGTTGTATAAATCATTTTGTTAACTAACTGCGATCAGCCATTACTTTCTATGACAGTTTGAGTATCTATGTGACATTGCGACCGTTGACGTGTTAACGTTATTTCATAAACATATAATTTATTCCTTTGTATGTATATTTGACGCAATTAAAAATTAGACAAGATTATCGCCATTGTTTTAATTGATATGAAATTTGCTCACTCCATTGTAATGTAATATCTAACTAAACTAACTTGTACGATACGTTCTTAATGGTATTAAAATCATTTTAGTATAAATACATTTTTCAGCGAAAGTAAAACAATGACATAATCTTGATCTTGAAAAAAAAAATTAGGACAATTTTTTGGACATAGCAAAATTTCATTTTGTGATTAAATATATGTAATTTTATATATGAATTATTGTTAAACATGCGCATACTGAAAATTACTTTTTTACTACGATCACATTGTTATTTTACAGTTCTTTTGCAGCGTTGATGAAGACGCAATAAACGCACGAACGTCGGATAGTTCAATAAAGTAAGCAAAACGACACCGACTAATTACTTTTGAATGATATCCCAACTTCCGATTTCACGTAACTTTTTACAAGAAAAACAACTTTATGGGTTCTCGTATAAATGTAATTATTGTTAATTGGTGCGATTGGGAAAAAAAGAAGTTAATTCCTACTACATAAATACATTTAAATATTAGATAATAATAATTAAAATGTCTGACTCTCAAATGGCACACCATCTTGGCAAATCCTTTTTTTTTTGTTCAAATCTTAGGACTTAATTTATCAACTTTAAAAAGCATATTTTTTAATTAATGCGCAACCCAGTGTTCCATTTAAGAATCAGTATTTCTAGAGGTACACATTTGCGGAAGTGTTTAAGCTCACGATCGGGAAAAGATAACACCGCCGTTTGAGAACTCCTCGCGCCAACTCGTCTTTGTAATCGGCGGCGTCGTCAAAAAGTTCGTACAAACGGCAGTGTTATCAAAGTGCCCGCCCGCTCTCGGATCCTGAACTTTTCCTCTATCGCGGCGCCGAGAGAAACGGGTCGTGAAATATATCTCTGCCGGCACGACGTCGATCGAACCGGTGGAGAAACTCGCCGTCGAGACGTAATTTATTGAAGACATCAAGCTCACCGCGAACATATATCGCACCAAAACTGCGCCCAGAGAACGAGGGAGATGTCAGGATACTAGCTGCAGTTGATCAAGTTTGCTTCTCTGATCTCCGGCATTGTCAGGTCACTCGACGGCGAGGAGATAATCAGCTTTGTCAAATTCCTCAATATTTCTTGATATTATTTGTTTCCTTCGGCGTCGCTTAATTCTTTATAATAAATTCTTCCGATAGCCGGGCACGAAATGAAAAGATGAGCTTCAAGTACCTTAATCAGACGCAAGAAACAAATTTCTCATGTATAAAATCTGCGAGGACAAAAAAATTTTATCTCACTGTACAGAAATCTTTTCTATGTATTTTTGAGATATTTCTGTAGGATATTTTGTATTGTAATATTTTTAAACTTCTAACTTTATACATTTTTTTTTTTTTTTTGTTAATCTTATAAATGCGCTATGAAAAACCTACTTAGTCACAGCGTTGAATTGAAACATGAATATATTAAGAGAAAAAAAAGTGACAAATTGTGGTAGTATTGATAGATTACAGTCAGCGGTTTATCAGACTGTGATGTCATAAAACCTGATAAAGGCATATAATAGACTTCGTGCGATTTCAAAAATAAAAAAAAGAAATAAAATGGACAATAGTACATAGATAAAGTGACAGTTTTGTCTTGCGTAATTATATCTATAATTTACAAGCAATAAAATTTCTTAATAATAATATGTTGGTTTATAATACGTGTATTTGCCACGTATACATACGTATATTTGAATATGCATTGATATGTCTAAATTAATTTTATTGAAAACATATTACAATTAATTTAACTTACTTTTTAGGTCTTTATTGTAAAAGAAACTCTTTGAGTTTTAAATAATGATATTATCTCTATTTGGTTGTTCACTAAAGTCGGATAAACCGATCACAGGTATGTTCTCTATAATTTCGTGAATCCAGTTGGCATAGACGGAAACCTATGACAAAGAAATATTATCTAATATACTTATATGATACTACAGCATCTTTTGTTTCTTTAAATACAACTCAAATCCACATTCAGACATCAGATTCATATTTTTAAGTTATTATTCTTTATATATATAATATTTCTTATTTTGTATAATTTTTTACATTGTTTAATCTTTAATTACAATTAAATAAAAACAGGAATTTAATCATGCGTTTATATAATTAGGTGATCAAGAAATTCGAAGTAAATAAAATTATGAATCCGTCAATCCCAGGATTTCTTCGCGCGGAAGCTCCGAAAACGCTCGAGAAGTATTAGGAGGTTAAGGAGAATTAAGTTGGCACGGCTAGAGTCTGTTTCCCGCTAATTCCGAGGTCGCGTGTTCACGCTTCTGTAATGGTTGCTACTCCTTTGTTTCTTACCATCATGGAGCATAGAGCTCTTAACCTCCTAATACTTCTCAAGCGTTCTTGGAGCTCCCGCGCCGAGAAACCCCAGGATTGACGAATTCATCATTTTGTTTACTTTGAATTTCTTGACCATCTAAGACTTAGGTCCTAAGTAAGTGAGCACATGATTAAATGAAAAAATGTAATAAAAATTAATAAATTAAACAAAAAATGTTTATAAATAACAATTAAAATTAGGTATATTACAGGTAAAAATAGTAATGAATAAAATGCAAATAAAAATAGTTGTCGATATAAATTTACAGATATATGTTCGAATACCTTCGTGAAAACAGCATAAAAGTTTGGATCGCATATGCTAGTACCCGGTTTCCGAGGGCTTACAGAAACAACCCCGTGAACTTCCCAGACACTCGAGTTCGGCCGCTGAAGCACCAAACCACCACCACTATCTCCGTTACACACCCCAGTTCCATTTGCCCATCCAGCGCAGAAGGAAGTATAAGTTATGTATTTTCGAAAGTCCCTGTTCTGACTTCGACGACATTCGTTGTCCGAAATAATTTTCATCGTAGTCACCCTCAAAGCTGAGCTAAATGTATCGTTTTCTGTCAGTCCCATGCCTAAAACATGTTTTGAACTTCAGAAATCGTTGCACAGTTTATATATATAAATTTATTTCAAATTCTATTTCAGACTCAATGTAGAAGAAACGGGAATCACGCATGTGATTTTAAATAATTACTTGAAGGAAAAGAAACCCTGGCTCGTTAATCACAGTTAACTTGAATGTATTTACACTATATAGAATTGGAAAAAATTCACAAAAGAATTGTTTGCAACGTGACAAAAAAACACGGGCTTTCACGGAAGTCAGAATGCGCGTTTTGGCTTAAGCGAATTCAAGAACCTGCAAACGATGTCGTACCAGCACAAGAAATATAATTCGGAGCCTACTCACACCTTGCTGTCTGCTGATCGTGTGGTATCTTTCTGCAACCGTCGCGAACAAATTCTGCGAGCTTCTTTGTCTCGAAAATGACGTGGTAATTGATATCAATTAGGCCAATCACCTAACGACGAGCATCGGTTCTTTTGTTAGTAGTGGCAATGAACTGGATCGGTCGATGCTTGTCGACAAGTAACAACGAGAAAATACGACAAAGTGCGCGGTCTAGGTCTTCAAGAGCGTGCCGTATTGATATTTTTGGTAGCGAGCCATAGAAAAATAACAAATAGTGGTAATAAACTTGCTCAAAACCGCGTTCAGTCTTTACGAATTTTATATTATATTCGCCAATTTTTTTTCGCAAACTTTACTTTTTAATTATGTCAGTTTGATGCAGAGTATGGATTTACCTGCGACCAAACCGAGTCCTCCTGTCTGTTGATACTCATGTAATATCGCGTCGGAATTTCGAGGAACACAGACTGGTCCCACGGCCAAGTTGACGACCACGGGTCTCCTTAAGATCAGCAGAGCGATGTCTGAGCCGTAGTTGCTCTCGTGGTCCTGATACGCGCTTTGCAGCTCAATGCTTTCGACGTCGATCACCTGGGCGGTTTCACCCACTTGATTCAAGTCGCTTGAGAAAATGCCGAAGGCTACGCGCATCGTGTTGGCCGCAGTTTTCCAGACGCAGTGACCAGCGGTCATTACAATGCGCTCCGCAATCAGACTACCGCCGCAGAAAAATTTCCACCGGCCATCTTCGTGCGAGAAGAGGGTGGCCTGCCACGGCAGTGTCTCTTCCTCTTCGACGGACCAGCCTCTCACGATTAACGCCGCCGCTGAGAGCGGTAATTATTATTAACTATTATACATATTGTGTAATAAATTTGTGTAATTTGTTTAATTAACTTGTACAAGTTTTAAATGTTTAAGGGCCAGCTTAATTCTCACACCTGCAGAGTCTCTCCTCCCACAGATAGGAACACAACTTAGAAGTGACTGGCTCCATGTACCGTCGTGAAGACACACGACGCTGGAAGACCCTCTGCGACGCTCGTAGAACGTTGGGCACTCGAGAAACACTCGGGTACCAACCGGCAAAGCTCGGTCGCAAGACAGCCATCCCTCGTGTGGGCCCCACATTGCCTCACATCGCTTGACCGCGTCGCGCACCTCGGTCAACGCCGGGCACGTTACTCCTTCCGTTTCGTTGCCTGAAACACATCGATTAATTGCATACAAACAGATAATCAATTTGACAGAAAAAAAGAACTTAAAAAGTTTTGGTCGCGCAGTTTGCCAAGTTCAGATACTTTTTATTAATGTTAATAATCATTAATAATAAATTAAGAATATTAATTAAGAAAAACATTACTAAAGGCGCAGCTCGGAATGGCGGGGTACCACTGGTTACTCTGACAGTAGATCTCTCTGGCGCCTTGAAGAGAGTTCTCCACGTCGCAAAAGTAATCCAGACGCGTGAACTCAGGAACGACCTCACCGGGTCGGCACCTGGAGCACCCGCTCACCCTGTAATAAACTCCCGCTTTTGCGGCGGGCAATCTGCAGGCGCCGTCGGGCAACGTCAACCCGCACAGATTTTCATCTTCGTCGCTCCAGTCGTGACAATTAAGTTGAGAGTTACACTTGAGCTCCGGCCGAATGCAGCCGCCGTAAGCGCATCGAAACCAATTCTCCGGGCATCTGCAAAAGTGAGGAGCAATCTATGATCTTCATCGTACAATCTCGCGGGTAAGAATTTTTCGGGAGCTTGAAGAGGATTTGCATTAATTGATAATAACTTATAACAAAAAGAATATTAATTGCGATTAATTTAATTTTGAATATTTACAGGGGAATCAAACTCGACGTACGTACTCACGTGTTTCGCACAATCTCGCGCTCTCGTCGGATGCATCCGCACAGTGCCGAGTGCCGTCGCACACCTTAATCATCGGTATGCACTGCCGTCTGTTTTCACACGCAAACTCTTCCTTCCTGCAATAAAAAGTGAATAAGAGAGGTTTTAATCAAGAGGAAGCAAAACAAAAGTTGCAACAAACTGGCACTGAGAGCATTCCTGATCCTGGCAGTTGGGAGCCGTGCACATGCTCGAATCCTCGTCGGTACCGTCGACACAATCCTTTATGGTGTCGCAAACCACTTCCTGGTGAACACAGCCTCCGTATGAGCACCGAAACGTGTGCTCGGGACATGTGTACTCGCGGCAGATTGTCGCGTTTTCGTCACTTCCGTCGAAACAATCTTTGTAGCCTGACAAAGAAAGGATAAAATTTTCTTTGAGCCTGCCCTTGTATCGTGCAATCTTATGAAGTTTCAAGATGCTCGAACGTTTTTAAATTAAAAAAATTTTTCCGGGTTACCGTAACCCAATGTTCTGTTTGAAGGTAAACTAACCGTTGCATACTTTGGCAATAGGTATGCACTCTCGATAAACGGAACACTGGAAATTTCTGTCGGAGCAGACCTCGCTAGCATCTTGATCGCAGGAGACTTCGTCGCTGGCGTCCACGCAATTCGCTAGACCATCGCATCGTGCCGTGCGGCTCACGCAAGCACCGTAATTGCACCTGTACATGTACGTGGGACATCTGCAAAGAAAAAATTAATGATATAAAATATTTCCCGTAAATACTTAAAAAAGAAAAAAAAGAATAAACCGCAAAGTACGCTGAGAAGAAAATACAGTTGCTTTTGGAGTCAGCTATAATTTTATGATATTTTTAGCAATAAATGTGATAAATTTAATTATATTTATAATTTACTTAATTATAGTTATCGTTAGAATCTATTACAATCTGCTACAACATGTCAGGATAATCCAGAATACTGCCACGGAAGAAAGGAAGGAAGGAAGGAAGGAAGTAAAAACCGGAAGATACAAAAGTAAGTGAACCGACAACACGTCATTTGTAGATCACTTAATTATCCTAAAGAAATTAACATAATTAACTATGCTTTACTTTCAGAGAACGTAGAAAGTGCTCAAGATACATTTTTCTTGTCTCCTTGGGCAAGGTACGTTAAAAAGAGTCTTATCTGTGTCTCGATCCTTTCACTCTCGGTAAAAATAATCAAAGACTTCCGGCTTTCGATGTTTAGCGACTAACGGCAAGAATTAACGGAAAACGTCTTCTTACACAACGTGGCGACACAGTGTCCCGACTTCGTCGGACGAGTCCGGACAATCAGAGATACCGTCGCAGATGTTCGCTAACGGCACTACGGTGCCGTCCACGCAAACGAATGTCGATGATGAGTGACCACTCTCCTCCTCGGTAGCATGCGTTCTATTATATCCTGCAAACCTGTGAGTGTTAATAACTCCCGAGAACAGAAAATCAAATTGATATTAATTTAACCGAGTCACGATAAAAAATTGACGTAAATTTGTCAGAATTGGACGTAAAATTGTTATTATTTTGACTCTCTGTTCTCTTCGGGGTCCATCGCAGCTATCGCGTAGCATTTTCAAGAATAACCAGAAGTCAAGACAATATCAAGATGACGTCATATTCACCAAATTATAATAAATTTACATCATTTTCTTACACAATTTAATGTCACCTCGATATTATATTAATTTCTTGTTTTTCTAGGTGCATGCAGCCTCCGATGCGTTGAGATAAATTACCACCAGTTCACATCCTGTTCACCAAGTACCAACGTACCAAGAATCATTACAATTAGCGCCGCCAGCACGATCATTTTTGTAAGAATTAATTAATTAACTATTTATTTAAATTTTAATTTAAAAATCGATAAATTACTCTTTCTCAAACGTACAAGATTTCTCGCTACAGGTAGTCGAAGGAGCTCGCGTTCAGCAGCTTTATATATTTTCGCGTTTATTCGGCGGATTATTCTCACCCTCGTGCGTGTATAATTTTTACAGCGACATCCGCGTATTTTGCTGGTCCTGGCACAATGCGGCATCGCACAAATGCAGTTTCTTCATTATTGGGAATACAAAGTCAGTCGTAAACCATTGTGCTGAACGTTGCATGGTTTTCCATGTAACAGAACCGTGAAATACGTCGACGATTGCAAATTGAAAACCTTTTAGTACAAAAAAAAATTTAAAAAATATAAAAAAAAGAAAGTTAGGGCCAGTTGTTCCCGATCAATTTACCTATCAGGTGAACGCGCGTCTGTTTTTATCTGTTTGGAAAGATAGATAATGATAGACACGCGTTTACCTAATAGATAATCTACCAGGAATTTTAGAGAACTTTGCCTTAAGGACACGCAGCAACATAGAATTTATAAACGCAAATCAACGGACGTTCTTCTACTTTTTTTTTTTTTTTCTCAAAGAAGTATTGGAGTTAGTCACTGATCAACCACTTTCGTAGAAACCTATCGTCATCTGATAAGCAAGTAATACATTGTTACGCATCGTGGAACGTGCGTCATTGATGACTTCTCGTCGTGACGTAATTAAAAAAAATGGTAAAAATTGAAAACATCGACGAATAAGTATCGAAAAGTTTAAAGAACGCAAACCATACAATAAAAATTAAAGACAAAAAAAAATAGAAATTAATAATAATTAAAATCTCGTGCGTTTGCCGGTTTTGTTATAACTTGAGCTTCCGGGTAGCAAAACGTAAAAGGTTCTTTTAACTTGTTATTTAAATACAATTGGGCACTTTATTAGAAATAAATAATTTTATAATTAGTTATTTCAAATAAATAATTTATTCCAAATTAATGCTATATCTATCACAAAATTGCAGAAAGAATGTCGTTAAAGGTTTCTATTCTGAGGCAGGAATTATCCGACAATTTTTTTCGAACGCCACGGTATTTCCAATCGACGTCGATTTGCGTTGATCGAAGCCCTTGAAGGATAACGTGGTTGCAGAAATGATGATGATAATAATACAGAGGTGTATGTATATACGGGGCGTGTGCGCTTGTTATCAGGGGTTTCTTATCAGTTTTGGTTCGTGTGAAGAGGCACACCTAGTTCCTCTTTTGCCGTCCGCACTGAAAAACGGCTCAATCGCGCCAGTTCATATCAAACCCTTGCTGGATATTGCCTCCAGGTCCGCAATGAGGAATCTCGTTTGGGTATATCTGCTCATTGCGGCCGCGCGTGCAGAATACCACCAATGTAAGTTACGTATTTTATTAAAATAGATATGTTTACTATAAAACGTTTATGTGCAAAAGTTAAGAAATTTTTAAATTAATTATTGAAAAAAGAATTTAATTATTTAATTCTGGATGCAAAACTCAAAATACAAAATGCAAAATACAGAACCGCTCAGGATTATACAATATATATAATTATCACTTGATTATCAAACATTTAAATAAATTTATTACAATAAATTAAATTAAATATTAATATTTTTGCACTTTGTATTTAATATTTAATATTAATTACATAATATTAAGTGTTTGAGATTGGATATTTAATATTCAATATTAAAGTGATACAATATTATAATGTTAATGATACAAAATGACTCCAAAGCAGAATTTTTTAATCTTATATTTAAAAGATTTTAAAACTTAAAAACTTTTTATTCTGTGCAAATACATTTATGTGCCTAGTTGAGATATATGAACATTTCAAGTGAGTGATCAACTTTTAAGAAGTTCGCGTCAGCGACTTATGATAACGCTTACTCTTTGCATTATTAGACATTATCAAGTATCAGATAGACAGATATCTTGGAAGTAATCAAATTATATGATTACAGTTGGCGCAACGGATTTATCGGTATAAAATACGCTATAATAATTATTTTACATATATTGAAAATTGTATTAATAAAAATGCATTTAACATTAAGGTGAAAAATAATTATAATAGCAGATAAAAAGTAAATGCATTTTAACAATTATAGTTTATACTTCTTTTTTTCTTTTGCAATATATGTATATTTCGATCGTTTTTATTCAGTATTATCAAAAATCAACAAATCTCGCTCATGACAATGCTTGCGCTGATCGATTTCTGATTTTTCAGACAAGTTCTGCGCACCTGCCGATATAGTAAGCGACAACACATGCATTGCTCTACAACGAGGGGAAAGTCAAGTATCATGTTTGCGAGTGGCGGACAGCGCCGAGTGCTCAATCCGCTTGGCTGAAGGCGAGGCCGATTTCGGTATTTTTAATGCGGAAGAACTACTACTGACGCAACAATTCTATCCGCACAACATTCAGCCCATTATTCAGCTCAGGCACAAGAACAGGAAGGAGGGTAATCGAAAATTCAATAAATTAAAGAAAATTATAATTAAATATATATATAATTGTCTTTTCTTTATTAATTATAATGTTTTTTTTTTAATAATTTGTATTAAAATGGCATGCACTTTATTTCTATAGAAGACTTTGAATTCCAAACGGTGGCGGTGATCCACGCGGATTTGACGCAACCAAATCTCCTTCCCAACGAGCGTATCAAACGTTTGAGAGGTAGTGGCTTCTGTCATCCCGGTTTCAGTCAATCTCAATGGTTTAACGATTACATTTTCAAGTATTTTGAGAACGCGGTAAACCCAGCGCAGTGCCACAACGATGTCACCGCCATCGAGAGCGAGCTCAGAAATCTTAGAAATTTCTTTGGGAAAGCCTGCAGACCGGGCCAATGGGCCGCTGATTCCTCCTTCGATCACGAACTAAGTAAGTCGGGCAGCAGTTCATAAAATACATTTACTTCTAGTTGATAAAATTATTTTACCAGTTTTTATTTAAAATAGTGGTTTTAAATATCTTGTAGAAGATAAATATAAATTCTATTACAAAATAAAACTAAGTAATAGTTAAATAATATAATATAAATTCGGGAATAGAAATTGTGTAATTAAAAAAAAAATTAATAATCAATGATATGATATCTTTTAGAGAAAAAATATCCAGAGCTATGTGATCTTTGTGATAACAAGGAGGCCTGTAGTTATACTACCGGTAGACATCATCACGGTCACGAAGGAGCTTTGAGATGTTTAGCTCGCGGTGGCGGCAAAGTGGCATACGTAGCTCTCGAATACGTTTATGAGTATTTCCAAGTAAGTGGAATGTTTGTTTGAAACTAACAACTAGAATTTCACTGTGTGGAGCAGCTATTAATTATGTACTATATCGCCGTTACTTTAATTGCTCTTCGTTTATTTCAGAGAAATGAATCATATCAATTTTTATGTCCTAATGGCGCAGTTCTTCCCTTGAGCACTGAAAACCCTTGCACGTGGTTGAAACAACCCTGGAGTGTCATCGCGGCCAAAAAGTAAGCGAAGATACAAGAAGAAAAAGAAGTCTTTCTTTCGCTTTCAAAATTTAGTTTTAAAAATAAAAAAAATTGCTCGGGTTATATTTTCAAAGTAATTTACTTGAACAAACGTTTATCTAGAACTATTTTCTTTCAGAGACGTCGCGGACACGCTCAAGCCCAAGTTGCTGAAGTGGCTGCAGCAACAATACAAGGAAGATTGGATTGTTACCTTGAGCAGAGTCATCCAAGAGGACAGCTGGGCCTTTGACATACTCGAGAAGATGACGATAGGCACGTATTTGAACAAGGGAAGGACAAACACCGACGTCGAGGCCATCCAGACTTGCGGTAAGCCCATCCGCTGGTGCACCATCGGTGACCTGGAGACCAACAAGTGCAAGTGGGTGGCCACGGCGGCGAAGGCTCTCGGCGTGCAGCCCAGCATCTCCTGTCTCAAAGCAAACTCCACGTTCCAATGTTTCCGTGACATTCAAAATAACCTGACGGACATTATCGTCATTGACTCTAACTACGGCTATCTGGCGCGAACGTAAGCAGGAAGCCTCCAAATCTAAGCGCGTGAAATTACGTTACCTAGCAATTTTGTTACCTTTCTTGCAGAGTCTACGGTCTGTCGACGGTCTTATACAGCGAGACGGAGCTGGACAAGAACAGCGTAACGCTTGCGGTGGTGCGCGAACCGAAGGACGACTTCTACCCCATAAAGAACTTCCACGACTTGAAAGGCAGGACGGCATGCTTTCCCGAGTACGGCGGTCTCAGCTGGCTGAGCTTCATCAACACCGCCAGGCTGGAGAACATCATCTCGTCTAAATCCTGCGATTACCCATCACTGATGTCCAAGCTATTATCCGGCGCCTGCACCCCCGGGATTGAAGATCCCAATTACTCGCACGAAAAGATCTCCTCCAACGTTGCGTCTAAACTCTGTTCGAGCTGCCAGCGACAGAATAACACGTCTTGTGCGGCGAACGAGACCAATCGATATTACGGCGATAAAGGTGCCTTGCGATGCCTCACCGAAGGAGCCGGCGACTTGGCGTTTGTCGAAATGTCGAATATTCTTAACGGTAAGAAACTATCGTAGTTATAAACGCGTAGAAGCTTGAAGAAGTAGTTACTGCAAATTCTTTTAATTTTAGGAAGTGCAATCTTGTAAAATATACCTTTAATTTATGTCAGTTGTTTAAGGTATCAGTGTAAATGTAGAAATATTTCTTAATATTTATTTTTGTAATTTTTTAGTAGCAATTATGAAAAATATTTTTAAATTGTATTAATTTTTTAAATTATTATTGTTACGTAGATGTCACTTTCGATTGGAACCTGTATCGTATTTTATGCAAAAATGGAAGCTTAGCGCAATATCCAGGATTTAATATTGACGAGCTCTGCGCGCTATCGGTGACAATTGACAGCGAGGTAAATAATATACATATACACATAGAGTATGTATAATATATAATAATATCTTTGTAATATTAATACTTAATTTTCAGATTGATTTTATAAAACTAATTATTTAACTTTTTTTTGCACGAGTCAAGTAATTTTGCACTTCTGTTCAGGTTGTTGGACGCAAGAGAGATGACGAGGAGGTCCATTGGTCGAACACCATTTTGGCTCTGTTGAAAATGGAGGACTGGTTGGGATATCGCGTAAACGCGCGAAGACCGATTCATATTTACGGGCCATTCAACGGCACAAGGGATCTCCTTTTCAAAGACTCCTCTTCAGGTCTGGTTGACACGTCGTCGATGAAAAAGACGGTGTCCGCCTACAAGGAGCTTTTTAGTCATGTCGACGAGTGCTCGAACGGCTTCGCAATTACCGCTAATTTTATTTTTGTAGCCCTAGCCGCACTTTATCACCTTTCCAGTCACGTACGCTAATTTCTGTCACGCTATTAATTTCAGTTGCATCGACATTTTAAATATATGTATATAACACGTGTTAGCCGTGTGTGAACACTTAAATAATTGCCAAAAGTGCTGGGCGACTTTTGTATTTTTTTTTTTGCAAAAAATAAAAACATTATTACATTTTTTCGTTGTGGAGATTAAAATAAAATAATTATTGTTATTTTTTTATCCGGCGCATTTTTATTTTTGTCGCCTATAAAACGCCTTTAAATTGCAAAACTGTCGTTTAATCATTTTCGGAAAATTTAATTGCATGCTCGTTTATGCGTAAAGAAAATTATTTTACTTCTACACATATGTCTCTCAGATAATTTAAATTAAATTAATTGTAAATGTATACGTAAAGTTTTATATGTCTGAAGTAACTTAAAAATAAAAAGGAGAGTAAACCTGGGATTCTTTTCTTCTTTCCTTTTCGATGATCGCAAAAAGAATTCGGGACAAGAATCATCATCTCGTTCTTCTTACTTTCATACTTTTTTTTATATCTTTAATTACAAAGACAAGGTCTGTACATATGTAGATATATACTTAATAAATCTTATGTTTGTTCCATTATTTTCCGCACCTGATAGTGTCGCGATCTTAGCGAATGTTACATACGAGGGGGAGGAAACATTTAATATACATAAAAGCACATTAATCGCGCGTTTACTTGCTATTCCAAGACCGTTTTGGTATCTCGTCGGGCCGTAATACTGATCTGTCATTAATTAGACGGACAGAACAATTAAGACTTTCATACGGAACACGTATAGAATTAAATGTTCTTAGGCATGTACTCCGAATTACATTTTGTTAACAAACAAATTCCTTTTTCAATTCAATCTCCCCGCACGATTATCTCTTCTCAATTTTTCTTGATTTCGGATGCTAACTTATCGCCAATTTTTCTAATAAAAAATCCCAAACGGAGTCAGTCTACAATTATTGTTGAAATTTCGTCGATCTAAGCTTGACGCTTCTCAATGCGTTTTTTTTTTTTTTTTTAACATTCCGTCGATCAAAAATTTCTTATCGATATGTTTTCTACGGTGTAGTCTTTTAGTTCTTACGCTGATTTCTTTACAATGCAAACTTTATCACGGAAATGTTATTAAAATATTATACTAATTCAATAATCGTTAAAATCAGCCTCTAAAGTCCTATTAAAACGGAATTGGCATACTGATTCATAGAAGAGTCCTATTAAGGGTTTAATGAGATCTCGCACGAAAATCCCGTCGTATTGCAGAAATATTTTTAATCTGAAGTTACTTCTTGAATTTAACCGACGAATTATGTCAATAAAATATAGATAAAAGATTTATGTAACCGGCTGATCGCCTGAATGCTAAGATTGCAAGTGTATTCTCCTCGCACCGCACTTCGGGATACTTTCGAAGTCGATTTCTCAGTTTTGTTTTTAACAATCGCGTCGATTGCCTTCGTTATTCCACACCAATGCGTGTGACAAGGATTACTTTATTCGAAATACAAGAGCAATAGCAGAGAAACAGTGTTTCGATCTTCAGGTGGCCGACATCTATTTCGCTAAATAATTTAACGATGCTGGATGTTCTGTCAGTTGAAACACCTTTACGTAATAATTTTAAATTTATTCTAAAAACGCGCGCAGAAGTTTCACCGCTCTATCGTTTTTAACAGTTTAAGACTTCTTCTTTTTTACGTAATAAATTTTTTTTACAGTTAAATTTGAACTAAAATACTTTTTAAGTCTGAATTAAAGTTATTCAAACTCTCAAAAATGATACTAAACACCTCACAAGACGTAATACTCTTCAAAATTTGGGATACAATTGAAACAACGTGCTCGAAAAGTCTTGTTTTTTTTTAATCACAAAGTTTCGGTAAAGTATTATTTTACCTTTACTTTTAACAATGTATGTCTTGAGACGGAAAAGTTGATAACGGGATGCTTCATTCCGTTAATTGTATACGTAAGAACACCTGTTAAGCTAAC
Source organism: Cardiocondyla obscurior (assembly GCF_019399895.1). Classification (NCBI taxonomy): domain Eukaryota; kingdom Metazoa; phylum Arthropoda; class Insecta; order Hymenoptera; family Formicidae; genus Cardiocondyla; species Cardiocondyla obscurior. The sequence goes on from NC_091864.1 coordinate 8,715,305, forward strand.
GCTAGACTACGCACGTATTTATATGTTCGTGTACAGTTCGCAAGTAGAGTGGAGAGCGAGTTCGTTAAATTCGCGCTCCTTCATTATCCATCGTTCGTCGGCGAAGCGATTTTTCGATGACATCAGAGAATGTTAATTATCGTTAACTAACATGAAGTAATTATTTAAAAAAAAGAAAAATGCGAACAACACGTCGGACCCCCCGTAAATGGTGAAATTTTAATCACTTATTATAATATAAAAATATATAATATATTAATATTATTATTATGATTAAATATAACAATATGATATTAATTTTAATATTATTATGAAGCGGACAGCATGTAGCGTAGCGTCAGCTTAAAAGCGCATTATGATCCGCGTTATCACAAGTCTACATTTATCCGATCTCAGACAATTTGCATATATCTCGTGCACATCGGTGTAGAATAATCACGTCTGCAAAGCTGACCCACATTTTGTAAAGTTCGAAGAAAAAAAAAATTAGAGTTTTGATAGCGTCTGCAAGAGTTGTACAGTTTTCTATCGTTTTAAAAACTAGTTCTGTCTTTTACAGTCATCAAAAACATTAAACTCGTTAAAATAAAACAATTTGTTTCTCTGTCAGAATTATAAATTTTCTTCCCTCGAATTTCGCAAAATGAAAAAGACCAATTTCACAGACGTAGAATAATCGTCAAAAACGACCCAATTCGCTACAAGACCCGCACTTCGCGTACACGTATGTCTCGTACGTGCATTAAAAAATATTATCCGTCGCAATAGATGCCAAATTGTGCGGTAAAAATAATGTTTTACACCGTAATTTTACATCTGTTGAAACGGGGAATATTTTTTATAGCGCAGCCGGTAGAACGGAATTCCGCTTCGCGCGAAATGCATCGGATACACTCGTTTAGCGACATCAATCGCTGGACGAGGAGGGACGGATCTCTTGCTTGATAGTTATTTCTACTCACAGTTTCTAGTTCGTTTATTGCGGGCATATTGGATTATGACATCAAACGCGTGTGATGTGAAATCGACCCGTATACCACGGAGACGATCTAATAAATTGGCCCTTTCAAACATGCATTTGTATTTAACGAAACACGAGCCTCCCAGGTGACAAAATCACACCGAATTCCTTTTTCAATTTATCAGACAATTGTAAATCTTAATCCGAATCTGAATATGCTTAAATTAAATTACATAATTACTCGTCAACCATCTCGTCTCGACGACGCTATCTTATCTCAATTGAATGTCAAATCGTTTTTCTCTTTTAGATGCACCTCTCTAAAATGCATCTTGTAATATCTAAATAGACGAAGAATAAATAAATGACACCTAACGCTTTGACGAGTCACCAGAAATTAATCTGAGCAAGAATCGAAAAGAACAAAGATCAAAAGAGATTCGCATATTATTCTTCCATTTTATCAAATATAAGAATTAAACCCTTTCCCCCCACATTATTACTTAATTTTATAAATAAATAAATAAATAAATAAATAGTTGTGCAGAAAAGAAACGCGTATAATTCTTTGCTTTAGACGTCACAATTCAATACCGCTGGCAACAATCGGAAGTCTTACGTATTTGCGAATACTCTCCGGAATGCGACAACGTGACGTCGATGAAGCGGTCCCCCGATAAAGCGACACCGAGGAGGAAGAGACTTAGGCACGATAGGTCGCACGTTGTCGAAGTCTGCCGTAGGAGCCTGGGAGACTTGGACTGGGAGGAGGTCCAGGGCTCCTTTACTCAATGCTGTCCACGACCGCGCTGTCGTCTAGAGTGTGTAGCCAATTGAAGATCATCATGTTTCTCTCATACTTGGACAGCTGGTTCCCGCGCTCCCGCTCGACATCCCGCACCGTCAGCGCGTGATTCCGCTCCTTCCGGCCGATCAGAGACGCGCCGACGACGCTGGCGGTTGTACCGGGGACCAGCAAAGTGGCCCCGTGGGAGCTCTGAGCCGCGGTGGCCGCAGCCTCCAGCTGGTCCAGATTGAACTCGCTCTGCGAGAGGCGCTCCAGAGCGCGATACGTGGTTAGCAGTCTAATGAAACGTAAGTGAAACATTATTCCCTGCGACACTCGAGCCTTGAAGCGAGCTGACTCGATCAAATAACGCTTTGAGTTATCAGTGACAAAAAGACAATTCTCAATCTTAACGAAACTTAGATAAAAATTGTCATTTTTTTTTTCAAAAAAATGTGAATAAGCTTGAAGAAAGATGCTAGGTAACTTTCTCGCGTAAAAAAAAAATAAAATCTTGCACAAATAATAAAAAAAAAAACAAACTAATTTATTAATTATTTTTTTTATAATAACTATGTGCTTCGGATACAGGAAGTAGACCTTATCTACCGACCTTCGTCGTATGTAGTTCTGCCGGACCTTCTTATTAACAGACCTAACGAGGTCCGCGCCGGTGAAGGGCACGGGCGGCGGTGGTGGTACCGGAGGCTGTGGCGGAGGCTGCGGCGCCGATTGAGTGTTGGAGGAAGATTGTTGGAGCGTCGGTTGCGGTTGGGGTTGTTGCTCTTGCGCGGTTCCTCCGTGCGGACTGGGAAGCTGGGACGTGCTAGCGACCGGTTCGCCAACGGCGACCCAGGTGCTGCAGGATCTCGAGGCATGGTCGAGCCTAGCGTGCTCCAGCAGCAGGGTATTACGCTGAGCGGTGTCGAGCGCCAGCGCGGACACCGCCGTCCGCAGGCCGCCAGCTGCGGCCGCGTCCGGACTAGGAAGCTGAGATACGTCGCTCGTGCTGAAACTTTTCCGCAGCCCCAGCGCGGACGATAGAACGCCGCAGCTACGGATCAGCTCGTTCTCTTCCTCGAACCACAGGATTTCGGGGATGTCCGCCGGCCTACCGCGAAACGCAACAAGTAGGTGAGACAATTACGGGACCATAATGACGACTTCGTTACGCTCGGCGTACGAGAGTGATTTCGTTGACGAACCTATTACTCTGAATCTGTCGGGAATCCGGTTTCGGCGATGGCCCGCGCCCAGTGAGCTGCGCGTCGCTATAGGACTTAAAGGTGACTAGCCGGTTAGCGCTCCGCAGATCGCTGGCGATCGACGACACGCTGAAGAGCGACAGGTCGGTGGTGACGCTTTCGTGGCTCGGCGATCGCAGCATCCGCGAGGTGACCTGCAGAGCTGGGCACTGCATGGTAGTGAGACCACCACCTGGACCGGTACCTGAACCACCACTGTCACCACCGTCATTACCGCAGCACTGCGCGCACGTAACCGTGGGTATCGGCGAGGCCGGCTTCGTTACGTTCTCTGACATTTTGCACTGGATGTCTGCTTTTTTTATAATTTAATTGTTCCGTTCGCCGCACGACACCTCGATCGTTTTTCCCTCTTCCGGTCTTTGCGACCTTACGTTATGCCGAACGTCCGACGATTTTTCTCCGTTTTCAAAACGATAACTGTGTGCGACACACGGGGGACAGCTTAGAATCGGAGGCAACGTAATTAAGGTGAGGAGAAATTCGTTTTTATACGGAAACCTTTCCAAAAAGCATTTACGGTTTCCATTTCGCTGCGGCTATATTTGATTAAAACGTCGGAAGGAAAAAATCGTATTAATCTTATTATTAATTAATCGGATATCCAGATTATATTAGTTTTACTTCATATCAAATAAAAATTGACTTCTCATAAAAATATTATTGTTCAAAAGTTATAATTATATTTATTAAGTCACGAGCTAAAAAAGAATTAATAACAAATATTATGTCATAAATTTATTTTATCACTGAAGCGGTACATATACAGTGGAACTTTTTTTTTATAGACTATAAATAAATATAAATTATAACTTCTCGCCTCTAGGCAATAATTTAATGTGCAGCGACCAGGCAAAGGTACTAACTGGAAATATGCAGTTTTTGTGGAGCGCCAGTACTATTATTACAACATTATTTTCATGAAACGTGTAGGATAGGAGTAAATTTATTTATAGGCGGAAAAGATAATTATGGCGAGATCGAAGTGTTAATAGATTACATGTGATATGCCAATATCGGATCAATACGGAGATGGAAAAATTGTTATCTAATCACGAGTCCTTGATCTAATCTGTAGACCTGGAATGTGCAAGCTAGGTGCTAAATGTCTTATATGTTTGTATGTGCAACGCCGTCACCACGTGGGCGTGGTGAAATATACTTTGTCTCACGGTGAATATACCTATGACGCGAAAAAGCCGAAGTATTGCATCGGCATCAATAACTAATTTTTTCCCAACGCGAATATTAAAAACATTCATATTTCTCGATTTTTAAATAGTGTATTTTTGATTGTCTTGAACCAACTTTTGAGCATTTCACAATAATTTTGAATGCAACGGTCACAAAATGTTCCCGTGCTCCCTTTTTCCCAGGAAGTTTTATCCAAATTAAATTTCTAACAATTAATAATTTATTTAACTTACTACTTCTTGTAAACCCGTCAAGAAAATAATTTGGAATAATATTGGAATTAATAATAATTGAAAATTAAAAATTAGAATTAAGAATTAAAATTACAAGTTAAAATTAATTTAACAAAATTAATGAAGCTAAAAAAATTCTTTTCTCAATTAAAAAAAATTCTTTTTTCAAATTACAAAATTCTAATTATTGTCAATATTCAATTAGTGGCAAGTGTATGCCAAGTTTTTTTTACTACGCTGCTGTTTCCCGCTCTCTTCCTCTTTCCTCCGTTTGTCTATTTCTATCCTCCACGACAAAATCGATTAACTATACCTTACTAAACTTTATTCCCTTTCTTTGCGGAAAAGTACAATTTCCAATGGTAAGTCAGGGCCAGCTGAAAGTTAAGTATCATTACAGCTGATGTATAGACGTCGGCATACGTAGCCACGCGATCGATAATTATGTATTCCTCGTAAGTCAAGGTTCGAGACCTGTCTCAAGATTAATACCGCGACTTGCCAGCCGGATATCGACTATCGTTCAGTGTGGCACGACGCTTGTCGAACAAATCATCGTGCGTTTTCTAATCAGCAAATTTCTCTCAACGTCAACTTTTGACCGGATGCCGTCCGGAAAGCCGGCTAATCTTTGACAAACGCTAAAAATATTCCGTAAGAGCAGAGCACGCGGTTTTAAAGAACAAAATATGATTTAAGGCGTCGCGGTAATGTCAGACTCGAAAAATCGTAATGTTCCACGTGCCTGTATTTTTCAAAGAAACGTTATTCCATCGAGAGCAAACCTGGCATCTACCCTTTTCCTCTTTTCTAACATATTCAAATATACTTCCCAGCTAATTAAAAGCTATCTATTAAATACGAAAAATACTAAATACAAAATAAAAAAAACCTAATATCTCTCGATTTTAATCGAATTATTACTTCACACTCTAATTAACTTTGAAATCAGCTTCCCTGCATTTTTTTTTCTTTTTTTATCGCAGATCCGTGAATAGAAACATGCGAGGGACCATGCTCCACTTGCCTCCACGGCAGTTTTCTGCAGACTGGACATAATCGCGAGCTAGCTGTAGCGCAACTGCGCGCCGCGAGCTGCGCTAATTAAACGCGACAATGCGTGCGTCGGCCGCGCCGGAGTCGCTTTCTCGTCCCGAGATGCTGCTCTCATCACGGGCTTGTTGCGGCTTTTGGTGACAGCCGGCTTCTATAAATACGCACTAATATTCACCACTTTCGGCGCACCTGGGGTGTCCCGCGCCGCCAGCCGCATGACGACGCGGATCGCGACGAGTCAAGCCCGAGGAAGACGAACCCGCTGAGAACACAGGGAAATCGCGATCCCCGACCGGCGAGCGCACGTGAAAGAAGATCGCAACGTCAACACCCGCGCCGTTCACGGCACTCGCGTCGGACACGCCGAGGTAGACGACGCGATTGTTCTCCCTCCGGGATGGTCGTCGATCGTGGGTTTACGGGCGCCCGCTCACTGCACAGGCGTCGCTATCGATCGATAGCCGTGCTCTCCTCTAGTTTTGCCGCACCCCACGCGACTTCGGACTTGCTCTCGCTAACCGAGCTAACGGTCGCATTCCACCCTCATCCCCTATCCGCGGGACGCGAAGGCCCTTTCCGCGGCCGGTCCGTGGTTTCGACCCCTGCGACAGAAATCTTCGAACTTTCCTTCTCACGCGCAAATTAGACAAATAGAGATAAACGTTTTATTAATTTAAATTGTTTTCAAATCATTACTTGATTAATTTAATTAAATTTAATAATTTTAATTCAATTAATCGAGCAATACTGGCTATTTTTAATCCAATGCATTAATTAGATACATTGTCATTTATGACAATATAGCGAACGTGCATCGCTCCAACGAGAACGTCGTGAATATCCCATTATTACATTTCCACTTTCGATCGTCGCGTTCGTCATTTAGCATCCAGCAGCGGACAAACATTTTTATTATTACCTGACTCTACATATCTTATCTCTCTCATTAGCTCGCATTAAAATAAAATAAAATAAAAAAAGATATAATAATATAAACTGAAATAAAATAAAATAAATACAAGATCTTGCTTTCGACGACGAGGAACATTTCGTTGAGAGACCGCGACCAAGATCGCGCTGAGGGAAACGGCAGGCCAGTTGGTCAAACTTAGAGTGGGTGGGCGAGCACGGGCCAGCGAGGAGAGACGGGAGTAGACGAGAGCTAAATAGAGCCAAAGAGACGAGATGACGCGATTAGCGCGTATAGCGATACCGCGGCTTTAGGGCCTTGGTCGCTCTTAGTTGGTGACGGTGTCTCTCGCGAGGAGGATTCGCCGCCGCACCGGATCCAACAATACGCTCGGATCAGTCCAACTGGTCGGCCAGAATACTTCCACGTCCTCACGAAAATCAGTAAGTCGGTTTTCCTTGCGACTTTTCTCCGCTAACCGCCTCAAACTTGGGTTTGAAGCCCGAGGAAAATCTAATGGACGAGCTTATGAGAAATATTTGAAAAAGAAATTTTGAGCCACAGCTCGCTTTGTTCGAAGAATTTCTATTCCCGCTATCGTAACGCGGACTTTGAAACGTTTAATTAAAGAACCCGCAATTAAAAGAAAACCTTCGACCTCGAGCACTCGGTAAAGTTGAAGGCGTTCGAGATAATGGCATTAACGCGCGTACCAAAGTATTGAAAGTGATATCTGTGCTCTCGCGATGATAGATTTATTGCTTCGTTTTGAACAATCTCGCTCGCAACCTCTTCAGGAAAACGCTATTCCCGTTAATTAATTATAGCTTAGCAAATTGACTTAAAGACGGACAGCTTTATTTTTCATAAAAATATGGTTCAAATTATCGATACCAATCATTGCTGTATTTGCTTGGAAATAATTTTAAGCGCTTAATTACTTTCTAAGGTTCGCAAGATAAAAATATATAAACCTAATAAGATACTAGGTTTTTTTAGTAAAAATTTGAATTTTTACGCAAGAAATCATTTTCATTACGTATATTTATATGTATATTTGTTGCGTATTTTATTATTCGTTTATTGTTATCTGTTAAAACCGCTGTTTTAAAAATATTTTAAGAACGGAAGTGCGATTACTGTTTCTCGCAACCGTTTTAATTATACGCGCTTATGGTGGAAGATCCGACGTGCATAAATGCTTGAGCAAGTTTATAAATATCTACATTTCTCTTTTTTTTTTTTTTACCAGCGACGATGGCAAACTCCTCAGAGGGAGACACCGTCAAGCCGACGAACACGAACAAATCAACGACGGCTGGAATCAGCATTCCCGCATCCACGGAGGGTGCGAGAAAACGACGACGATTAGAATCTCTGACAACGAACTCGGAGATCCCTAAGAAGACGCAGCGACGCGACGAGTCGAGTAGTTTCTACGAGTAAGAATATTTATAGCGGCTTCGCGCGCAACAAATATCCACAATTAATATTCCGTGTATTAAAAAATCCTGATCAAACAGGAATACTTATTAATATGTTTTTTAAGTAGAGAAAAACCTTTGATTTTACAAAAAAAATTTTTTTACGTATTATTAACGCGTATTAAAAGAGCTACTTTTTTTAAGTTAAAGAGAAATAAATTGTAGCAATTGCTTTAAGAACAATTGAAGACAAATTCACAAATCTTTTTTTTTGCGATATTTAAACTTGACGAATATTCAAGATTTTTTCTTTATAAATTAAAAAACAAATATAAATTTAATAAATCAATCACAGAGTGTAGAACAAATTCCGATGCACTTTTCTGCTCTACAGTGAAGCGACTAACGACGAAAGAAGAGCTGTGCACGTGGAAGATAAAAAGGACTCGTCACCGCCCCGTCCGCGAAAAAGAGACCAGCCTGTGCCAGTAATCGCGCAAAATGCTCGAATGTCACGGTCTTGCGATGCGGACGTGGGAAGAAATGACGCGGCCAGATTGAGAAAAACGATACAATGGTTGGAGGATGGAGCGCGGAGGCTGCGCGAGGATCTGGCGAACGCGCGAACAGAGCTACACGAGGAGCGAAGGGCGGCGAAAATCGCCAAAAGGGAGTCTGAAGCTGCCCTTAGAGAAGCCAGATTCGCCGAGGCCGCCAAGTATCAGCCGATTATATCCGATTTGAGGACCAGGTAAAGCGTAATTTCTTCAAATCTAAAACTTTAAATCTTCGATCTTTTTTTTTTATTCTTCTTTCGGTATTTAAAGATTTATTAAAGGTACGCATTTCCTTTTAGAATCGTCCAATCTGCGTCGCCGTCGCCGTCGGCGCCATTCAGATCGGATCCCACGAAAGACGAGAGTCACAAACATGAATTGTCCACCCTCAGAAAACGCTTAATTGACGCGGAGGGGACAATACGAAAACTCGAACAATTGGTAAAATCGCAAGCGAACATCGCTCGCAGTGCCAATGGAACTTCTTCCTACGGGGATGCGCGCCGTTTGGAAGCGGAAGTACGAAATTTACGCGCAGAAAACGAGAAACTCGATGAAAAGCTACGCGTAAGAACAACTTTTAAATATTTTTCTAACAAATTTTTCTAATTAAAAATTACTCTGATTCTTTTTAAACTCATAACTTATAGGAAAATCTTTTTTTTTTTTTAAGACATCTTAGTTTATTAAATTATTCGCGATGCATTATCGCGCCTTTTACGTTTTGCTGACAGATATCTTTTTATATTTAGATTGCTCTAAATGCCGAGAAAGCTCGCGTCGCGGAGATGCGAGCTCAACGGGAGAATCACGAGGCCGAGCTCTCCGCGTTGCGAAAATCGCTTCGCGGTGAGGCCATGAAAATGGTAAGCGCTTAGACGTCCTACGTATCACCGACGCTGCTATTAAGCAGCTTAATGGCATTTAATAATTATGCGTGCCGCTCGCCCGCGGCCAAAATCGCGATACCGGACGATTCCGTGGCACATAAAAATATCCGCCCTCACGAACACGAGCGCGCTAGCGTCAGCTCGAGATACGCCTCCTTCGCAGGATGCTTATTAAAAAATTATGCCCTGCGGTCCTGGGCATGTTAACTAGGAAAGGGCCTGTCCAAGATGCGGCAGCGCGTTTTGCCCGGCCGGCCGGACAAAAGTTTTGCCGACGTTCGCCGTGGCATCGACGAAAAAGAATACCCTCGCTATGCGATTACCCGAAATGGTCGCGGGTTTCCCACGCTATTCCCGTGCCCCGGAATTTCGATGTGATTCAACAATTTGCAAATTGCAAGGCAGCCTTGCACGCGCGGCAACAAACGCGGGGGAAGCCCTTTCGAAATGTTAATTGAAATAATGGACTTTTAAATTTGATACCTTCGACGCGAACGACAATCACTCGATCGAGCACTAAGCAGAAAAACATTTTTTTTTAAACTCCATAAATCACTTTGCAGTAATTATAAATGAAGTACAAGTTTTTAAAAGATGATGGATCATCACTTTTTAATAATTAATAAAAATCTTTGAAAGACCGTGATTGATCACTTTTTAATAATTGGTAAAGCAAGAGAATCGATCGGTGCCGCGGAAAAGCGACGACAATTGGGCATCAATGTGATCTCTACGTCTCTTTTCTTAAATAGAGATCTATCTTGAATTAGAATTGAAATTTTGCTTCGGACGACGGTGCTCTCGAAACGTCTGCGTCTTGCACCTGGGCTCTCCTTGAATCGTCAATTACACGGTGAACGAAGGCTCGTTTCGAACGATTTATTCCGGAGCAAGTCTAATGTTCCGTCGCAACCGCGTCCAAGTTCGTGTCGGACGCTATATTTAATTCGAAGATGTTTATTTCGCGTTCATCGGCTCGACTTGCGGCTACTTCCCGCTTCCTGGCATGCCATCGCGGTCGATTTCGCGGCCAGTGATGCTGTCTACCGCATTGCTGGGCTAACGTTGCACGATAGCAACCCGATTCCTGGTGGCCAGCCAAATATCGAAGACCCATTTAGGAAGTCCCAAATTAATATTAACCATCAAATAAACATTGAAAATTATCCGTTTTGAATATTAAAACACTGCTGCTCAGTATTATTTATTTTAATACTCAACGAAATAACTTCCAGTGATTTAGAAATAAACCCGCTAATTAATTAATTAATTAACTATCTATATTTATTTGCGACTTAAGTAGAAAGAAAGTAAGTCGTTCTCGTGCACATTAGCGCTAAGAACGAGCGGAATTCGATTCCCGGCAAGGGATAAGAGTCGAGGCGGGAACGCCGTTCGGCGAATTATCAGACTACGGCTCGTTTATTCGTGCCGTCACGTTCGGATCGTAATCCGATCTCGGCGGTCGTTGATTCGAAACGTCCCGCATGATTCATCCTTCTCGGAAATCGCGCCGCTATCGCGCGCAAACCGGAACAAAACGCGCCGCCGGGATATCGAGACGCCGACGTCGGATAGCGCGTTTCTCCCATCCCACACCTGTGCGAGCGGCGCAAGGTGAAGGCAGATAGGCCCCCGGGGGGACCTGGCCGAGCCCCGGTGAGAGCTCGAAAGCGATGCGAAAGGGACCGATCGCCGTCCCCTCTTCGTCATCGATGCCGCGTATCCCATTCTTCGTCGCGTATCGCCGGGGCGCGACGTTAATTTTTCCACGGCACAACTTTCGCCACGCGTGTCCACGCGCGAGAGATATCTCGGCGCATTTCAAACGAGTCTCGTGAATTTTTGTAGATGGACGAGCTGCGCGGAAAGAGCCGGGAGATCGAGAAGCTGTCGAAGCTCTTGAAGCGTCGAAAGTTGGCGCCGGCGGAGCAGGAGACGGTGAGTACAGATACCGAGTGCTTGTTCGCGTGTTTCCGCTTCCGCGAGAAAAGTTGCGTGACCGGAGGAGAGTCGGAGTTTATCGGGAAAACAAAATTTAATTTACGCATGCGGCTTCATTTTTGCAAATTTCTTTTTGAAACACCTCCAAATGATTCTGCATAAAACCGCTTCCGTTGATTAATTATTTGAAAAAGAAAAGAAAAAGAAAAAAAAAAAACACTTGGAAAAAACAATAGAAATTAAAATGCATTTCCTCATTTAAAATTATTACTCGCTCAGTTGGTTAATTATTCGAAAGAACTTGGAAAAACACAATGGAAATTAAAATGTAGCTCCTCGTTTGAAGCTAATTGATATTATCGCTTCACTTCTTCAAGCTGCTTGAATTACAACGTGTCCCATGGTTGCTCGGCGCATTGTCTATCACGAACGGAATGTCAATGGTTGCTTTTGTCTCGCTCTCGTCGCTCTAAATTCTTCCTTCTTACGTTCGTTCCCAGATAGGCGGGACGACCAAGTACCGTCGTGCGAACAGTCCAACGGTTCACCCTGAGGACCGTACCGGTGCAGCATGCGCGATTATCATATCGTGTGACTTCCGACGTAGGTTTATATAGCATCGAGTTCCTGGAACTGCCTTCAGCGCACTTTACTCGCCCGGAGTTGAAGTCGCCGGCTTATTCCTGATCCCGCGAAAGTGCGACCTGTCCCCACGCTCGCGCTCAAGACGATATTTCGAGAGGATCGCCTCGCGAACCGGAAGTACTCGCGTTCCATTGCCTCTTTTCCTCGTCAGCATACTTCAGCAAGCCCACCGAGCTGTTTGGTCGCCGGGAATTGCGTCACTGACGTATGGAGAACTGTGAATTCCTTTTATAAAAATGTTCTAAATTAATACTGCCTTTATAAAAATTTCCTAATTGATACTGGCTTTATAGAAATTTTTAAATCAACACATGTCAAGTAAATACTGAAAACCATTTATTTCACGTGCTAAATACTGAACAATATATTTAATTAAAATTATAAAAGCATCGAATAAATATTGAATTGCAATTGCTTATTCGGCAGAATTAATTTACAAAGATTTATAAGAGGCAACAGTTCGCCGACACAGCGAAGGGTTAACGAACCATTACGTGAAACGATCCTGGAGACACATCTGCGACTTTATGCCGCGACCGCTGAAGGCGTCTCAGATATTTGGATGTACTCCAAAAGTCGCGCTGACGAGACGGTTGCTTTTTCAACGGCGGTCTCTACTTTCGTTTGGACCGCTTAACGATTCAACGAAGCCATTACGAATCGCCGAATCCGGCGGGCACCGCCGTATCTTGATGGCTCGCTTTTAGCCGAAGGTGCACTCGGATATTGTGTGATACCGCCGGGTTCAACGTACCGGGTCACGTCGCGGGACGACCCGCGGGGCCTGGTCGCGCATTGTGCATTACACGCGTCATCTCGATGGAACTTAAAGGCCACAAAGCGAGCGGGCGAGCGGTCGCCGCTAAAAGGCCGTAGCTATGCGCCGCGCAATATAATTGACACCCTTTCCCGCCTCTTATCGCCGTTTAATCGAGCTAGCTAACGGTAGCGCGGGATCTACAGTAAAAGCGGTAAAAGAGCGATAAAAGACGCTTCTTCTTCTCCCCTCCTTGCCAACGGTTTCATGAACTCTAGAGAGAAGACATGAAGACACAAAGAGAAGACGACTCAGCCTCTCTCAAAACTTACAATTAGTCTCCAATCTCGATCGCGCGAGCCAATGCGTTCTCCACTACCGGAGAAACCCGGCAAACTCCACCGGGGCTTCAAACGCAGCTTCCCTTATTTCAAAGAGTAACGACGGAGGTATTCAATAATAAAAATTCGTGGTTTTGTTTCGTTGCTTAAAAAAAAAAAAAAAAAAAATATATATATACATTCTGTTAGTTAAACTCGAATTTGTCAAAATCACGCGGATGCGATTGTGACGCGGAAATCACAAAGAGACCTACGCATTGTCTCGTCACACCCTTCACTGAGGAGGGGAGCACAGTTGAAGAAGACAGTGGACGAGATGAGGGCGGTTATGATCCTAATCTTACGTCTCATTGTGTCTCGAGTTTCTGCTCAGGTCGGTAAGCCGTAGATACGCCCGTAACTTTCCGAATGGAGTGAAGGAGAGGGCCCGTGCACAGGTAGCGTAGAAGGCCCCCGCGATTATCGGCGGTACCCTCGCTCCTCAGTTCGGTCTAGACGTCGGCCGTGCGCACACCGTTCCTCCGACGTGGATCGCTTCTTTGGCCCTCCCGGGTGTGACGCGCGAGGACTCGCGACGATCACAGCGTGTTCCGACACTCCTTTTTTTTCACGCCTGTTATGTGAGCTCTCAACGCCCGCCTCATGGGATTCGCATGGAACGAGGTAAGGATTTTGCTTCCCTCATCTCATCCCGTTTTCACGCGCAATTATCCGCGCGGACCCCCGTTAGAGTCAACGCGCTCGATACGACTTTCCCGGACGAACCTCATCGACCCTTACAGCAATTTTCTTTTTTATTAATACTGATTACTTATGGTATTAAAATACGTTTAATTTAATTTTTTTGTTTTTTTAATTTAATTTTTTATAAGGTTAATAGTGTATTCGTTTAATATAAATCCAAAATTTTAATATTTATTTGGCAATATTGCTTTGAAAATTATATTTCTGTAAAGAGCGACTTTAGATTCTACTTAACAAAGAATTGGTGATTGCGACTTTAATTTACAATTCCTAGTTTAAAGAAGCAATTAAGGGGGTAAGGCAGAAGTATTACCAATTATGACTTTTAACCTTTCACTGCAAGGAGCTACTACAGTGGCTTTCACCTATAAGTCCGTCATACACGAGAAATCATCATAGGGAAAATTTTCACCGCGTGTATAACGACATTACAATGATTCATCATTAAGACGCATTACGAAAGACGTTCGTTAAAAACGTCGTTAGAGAAGAAACTTTCGGTGACCAATTTCATCGACTTTTCAGCGCGCAGTCAATTTACGAGTATTGTCACTGAAAATTATTGATGGATGGCGCGATAAAACTGATTCATTTATACTAGCACACTATAATTCTACAAGCGGGGACCGCTTTCGCCAACCATAAATTATTAATATCAATTTTTTGCGTCGCAACAACGATAATGCTTGGCCGTTCGGTTTCGTCGTCACGAAAGTGATCGCTGTATGAGATACAACAAAACTCTTCGCGATAATAATACGACGATATAACGCACTGATAATAATGCTTTTAATTCCTTCCTCGTTCACTTCGAATAATATTAATTAAAAAAAATTAAGTTAAAAAAAAATTAACAAAACGTAGAAAAATAAATACAGTTATAAACAGACGACATTTTCGAATATTAATGAACAAAAACGATGTGGGTAATTTCTTACGGAAGATGAAAAGTAAGATCGAGATTAAAATTAAGGATGTCGCAAAACGTTGACACCATTCACGATTCGCACATTATTATTCTACGTGAGCAATTGACCGCGACGGCTCAACACGTAGCCATCGAGATTGAATATTTTCACGCTCCTACTCTAGTTTCGCCGGCGCCTTCTCTTGTCCCTGAGCACTGCGCGAATAAAACCGATTGCGTTCCCAGGGAAATCGACATAAGTTGCGTGTCGTCGACGTACCGTGGGAACGATCTCGCGATGCGGGTCGCGACGTAAGCGGCGGGAAAAAAAAAATAGAAAACGGAAAGATTAGCAGAAAACACGAATGGCTATAACAATAGTTCCCGTAATTGACTTATTTCTCGCCTAGCGCGGATCCGGGAGATCCTGTTAGCCGCAAACAGTTGATTTAGCGCTCCTCCGATAACGCCTAATGACGCTAGAAAAGTAATTAGCCGAAAATAGAAGTCGTTCTAGGACAATTAGTTCTCGAGTAATTGGGAATCAAATTATTGCGCGAAATCGCTGACGGTGTGCCGTTCGTTGTTGCGGGAAGTTTACAAAGGACGGCGAAGGGAAACGAATTTCCGTACGTTTACGAAATAAGTTTTCGAACAATGTGCAATAAATATGTAAATGTATTAGCCGAGGTATGATTTACCGTATTAATGCGTTGACGCTTCGCCAACCGTTAATCCTTTTGTTACGAAGACCCATAATGGTGCTTTTCATCATATGTTCGTTACACAAGGAATTACAGTACCGCACGTGGCAGTAATTTATTAGCCACCTGGACAGTTTATATAAATATACACATTAATTTACATTTAATCCTCAAGCGAAAAATTATCTCAGCTATTCTACTTCTTTTTGCTTATATTTTGAGATCTAATGCACCAATTTTGAGTAATTTTTTTAGATTTATACGCCGAACATTAAGAAAGAAAAATATATTAAAAATAGTAAAAAGTAAAAAAAAAAGAGGACATTTTTAAACAAATTAACTCTTGAAATCCTTACGGGGTTTACGATACTCTCAAAAATTCCCAATTAATGTCAAATAAATACAGATAATTTATACAAATATTTTAAAAGCTTTTGATACTCGAAATATGTAACTTATTTGCCGATTAATATTAAATCGCGAATTTCTGTGAGGCGATCGGCGAATTCTCGATTCGTTGAAACATGTCCGCGCTCTTACATGGCCGCGCGAGGCGGATGCCCGCGTGTAGGCACGAGCGGACACGTAAGTATGCCTTAAGCACTTAACTATCTACCATTGTCCTCCTTTGAGGCGGCGCGCGGGATGAATTTCAATGACTCCGTGACGCGTAAAAGAAGAGAGAGAGAGAGAGAGAGAGAGAAAGGCGGCAGCGCGATCCATCGCGATGCACGACCACTCGCGAGGCTGTTATTTCACCGGATGCGCTTCCTCGCGTCTCGTCTCCGCGATCGCAAGTGGAACGGCCGGACCCCTTCGATCCTATCCTCTCGAGCCTTCTAGAATTGCCGAAGAACTCTCGGCGCCGGTAGGCAAGTATCTTCCCGACGACTAACGATACCCGGCCACTCTCGGTGAGCTACTTCGCAGAAGAAAGTTCCCAATCTCCCTCGCTCCCCCCCTCCCCCATCCCCTGCGGCGACCGCAGAGATACGAGTGCGGGTCGCGGTACATCGGTGCACGAGAGCTCGCATACATTAGCCCGCGATCGCGTTACCGGATCATCTTAGGGATCTGCGGTTTCTCATGCGTGCTTACCTAGCGAAACACCTTCGCTCGACCTCGTCTCCTTCATCCTTGACTTTATAAAGGAAAAAAGTAAGAAAAAAAAAAAAAGATTTGCGCGGGCGGAGAGAACGAGCGCGGCACTCGAGAGATCTGTCGCTCCAGCCTCCTTTCGCGAGAGATCGCGATGGAGCCGCGTGATCGGTGCGCGCTTGAGACCGACTTTCAGGCTTTCGTTTAATTTGCCGCAAAAAGAAAGATGGCCGGGGGAAGATAACGCGTGGATAACTGATGATCGTTGCCGAGGGAGTTCAAGGAACGGTCGAGGTCCAGGCTCGCGGTCGAGCCGCAAACCGCGGAGACGCGGAACGCCGTGAGCCGAACCGGCGTGGGAGAGCGATCTCGCGTGTATCGTTTGCGCGGCGGGCTATGTAATTCCAATCCGATCGTCGCAGGCACGTTATTAATAGCGGCTGAGTAATGGTGGGCGTAGACCACGAGTGCAATTAGCGATTTCCTCTCTAGGAAGGACGACGCGCGTTGTCACGCGCGTTTGGCACCCACCGCACGTTCTCCAGCAACGCGAGCGTCTCGATTTTGCATGCGGGTCGAGAACGCAAAGCTGACAATGAGAGCGAAAGTCGCGCCTCGAGCGCGACAGACAAGCACCCGCGAGGGAGAGAAAAGTTTAGCCTCGGCTGTAATTTTGTGATATTTATCGTCGTAGGTTTAGGTGACTCAACCGCTTTTATTAACATGATGGACGAGTCGACTCATGCTTGTTCGCGAGAGGCATTATAAAATCATAACTGAGGCCTAACTATATTTTTCCTTCAATGCAAAGAATTGGCGGGAATAAACAGGTGACCATTTTAATTCCACGCCAATTCATCGTATTTTTATTAAATAAATGACATATTAGTATAGCGCCTCTGATGAATAATTTAAAAAGTTTAAAATTACCGAAAATAATATTCAAACACAGAGCAATAATATTAAGTTTGAAATTTCTATAAGAGTAATTAAGCGACGGATTAATTTCATTGGGATCATTTTTGGTGGTGAAAATATTTTCGGATGCTGCAAAATCGAAAGGCAGATTTTGCGCCGCGATCGGGGCCGAGGAAGCCTCCGTCGGTCTTTGACGGACAGCGGTGCGTTAGAAATACGCGTGCGAGAGACACGCAGCCAGATTACGAGATCGCAAGCGGGGGCGAGAGACGATCGGTGAAAGTGAGATCAGCCGCGAGACGGATCGCGTCAGGATGCCGCACGCGAGATTCTCACAGGATATTCTAAATTCAACCTGTTCGCGGAATGAACGAATCTATAAATAGATCTACTCTCATTGTTTCGCGCAACAGAGCCGCGAGAATTTCCATTTAAGGAACAATCATAGCGTGACATTTTTTAAATACTCTCAATATTGAAAATTTAACTTGTATGAATAAGCAAAACAAAATAAAAATTTAACAAAGATGAAATTATCATTAATTATTACTAATCAATTCTTTCAAAAGATAAGCTTAATATTTTAGTGCCAACTTTAAACAATTTAAATTATTTTCCCAAGATTTTCATAGTCGTCTACAGAAAACAATTCAATACTAACAACAAAATATTTTTACGCGAAAAAAAAAAAAAAAGAGATTGACTTATTTATTAATGTTTATCACTATTTATTACGCTGAACTAATTTAATCCCCGCCTTGCTGTTACACAAACGTATCAGGAAGCGATATCGTAGCATCCGTGATAAAATCTCCGCGAGGTGATACCAACCTCGGGGTCACAGGCGACATTCTCCGCTAACCTCCGCTTCTCCCCCCGATTGATCAGTCCCAATGTTTATCCCGGTAACTGTATGCCAGATGTCGAATAAAATATCAGAAAACGCTGGGACAAAACGAGACAAGGCGGGACGTGCGGCGGGAGGCGCGGATAACGGTAACGCGTGACGCGCGCTCGTTTCACCTGTCCCAATATGTCTTACGTCCGATACAGTCGATCCCCCGGGCCCCGTAGCAAGGAGAAACGCGCCGGTACGTGTAAAACGAGCGCGCGCGTCCCGCAATTTACATATATGGCGCAAAGTGCACCGTCGGCCGCGGACCGGCGCGGCGAGCGTGCAAGGTGCAATCGGCTCTCTCCCGGCGCGGCGGCGTCTCTCTTTCGCGTGTTGAAATTACCTGTAGAGGAAGGAAACTGTTGCTCCTGACAAGGGGGCGAAGGGGAAGGCTACACCGGCGCGGCTGTATGTCAGGGGGCCAAGCTAACGGTCCATCCAGAGTCCTCCCGGGGCCCCCTCGGTAATCCAATCGACGCGGCTCGTCTGCTTTTCTCTCCTCTTTCTCTCGTTTACTTCCCCGGTCTCCTCGCCAGGCCGTTTCGCCGCTTCCCCGGCTCGTTGCACACTACTTCGCGCCGGACTGTAACGCTCGTCCGGATTGTCCGGAAAACTGAAATCCGCCATAGCGATAGATCTGCCGCAATGCCGCCTGCCGGCCACTTCCTTCCGTGGTAATTTGGAACGATCCGCGAGACTTCTATCTAGATGCAGGTCGCGGTAGCATTACGCTTCCTTCTTCGAGTCTTTATTTACAGCGCGATATCTAAAATGGTATCGGAATAATAACGGGAGGGAGCGGTTGTATTTAATTAAAATCTCAAGTGTTGGAGGTATATCATTGTTTTAATTAATTTAAACTGATTTAAGTAATTCTTGAGAGAATTAGATGTGGAAATTGATTCCGTTTTTTATTTAGGTTAGGTTTTTGGGCGAAAATTTTATTGCTTCATGCCTGAGAGAAATGTAGACGTCTGGATTTTTATCTACATACACGAAACGCCAACGATGTAAAAGGATTCGTTCGTAACGATGATTTAATTGTTTGCGTTACAGATGCGGAAGTTACGAGAGAACGAAGGAAACGGGCCGATACAGTCGGTGTCTCGCATAGAGAAGAAAGTTCTCAAAGACGATAATCACATGGTATGTCATTCTTCAACGCGACTCATTTCCCACTAACTATAATATGTATCAATTAATGTATTACAAGCGAAAGGTTTAATCATTTTTCTACGCGAGTTTATCAACATTTTATACGCTTTGTATTCCATCCATACAAATGGCTGTTTATTATCGCTGACATTTCTCACAACATTTCTTATCGCGATAAAAATGTGTAATGACACAGACAGACCATTAAGGCGGAATATTGTTTAAGGTGAGGTCATATATGAGCGCAATAGAATCCGACAGAGCCATAAATGAAATCGAGGTCGAGCGCCTCCGTGAGCTCGCGCTTGAGCAGCAGGAAGTCATCGAAATACTTAGACAAGCAGTCAAGGTACAGGAATTTTCTTTAAAAAGAAAGCCAAATACGAAAATGTGGAAAATACAGTTTCTTTATTTCCAGCAAATTTACTACAAAAAAAAATTTACAAATCTTAAAAACTTATAAATATTTCGATTCAAGAAAAGTTCTGGAGACTTGTTGAATTAAAATTTGCTGAAGTAATCAGCTCCCAGTATTTTCTTCATTAATGATCGGCTTCTCCATTAGAAATGAAACCTGAAAACCATAAAAAATATACTTTTCTGTGCCACTTAAGGAGCGAGAAAGAAAGTTGGAGCAGTTGTCCAACAAGAAGAGGAAAGAAGAGTTTTACAAACAGTGGCTGGAGCTGGAGCCGGTGGCCGAAGTGGACGACGAAGAAGACCATGAGGACGACGACAGTGCTTTGTCGAGCGCCCCGTCGTCGATGTCGCCACAGCCGGGTGGATACGGCCAGTGGCAGGGTACCGGCATCACCAGAGAAGCATACGAAGCCGTTCTCGTCGAGATCGAGGAGCTGCAGTCGAAGCTTCTTAAAGAACAGCGCGAGCTATCGCACGCCAGAATTCAAATCTGCGACTTGGAGAAGGCGCTCGTGCAAGAGGTATTTATTCTTCTTTGATTTTTCTTCTTTGGGCCTTTTTTATGACGTAGATAAATTATTATTACTCTCTGGTATTTGCGTGCCTGAGAGATTTGATGCAGAACATTTTATATACTTCGCAGAAGTGCACCGATCGGGACAGAGAGCTGAATGAATTGAACGATAAGCTCCGCGCCGCGGAAGAGAGGGAAGCCACGCTTTTGGTGGAGCTCTCCGAGATACGGGAGCAAAACGAGCTGCTGGAGTTCCGATTGCTCGAAATGGAAGAGATACCCGCGCGCAAGGACAGCCCCGACGCGGTGGACAGCGGTATCGTCTCGCCGGAGCCTGCTCACGCGAACAAAGTAAACTTCTCGAACATAGCGCTGAACCGTTTTTATCAGCTCCTTTTCAAATAAACAAAAAAAATAATAATTTACGTACTACCTTTTTAAAGATTATTGCAAAAAATCTTGGCCGGTACCACTTATTTTACCTTTATCTTTGCAATGACATTTCAGGATCATTCAACCAAGCAAAGGAACCGCGTTGTGGCGACCGTGATACCTTACACGAACAACGCCACCGTCAAGTCCACGTCGCCGGTGCCTCCGCGGAAACCACCACTGACCCTCCAAGAGAGCGGTATATTTGAAGAGGATGAGGAGGAGGAGTACGAAGACGAGCACGACGTCGAGCTCGCCAGTCGCGGCACCCAGACAGAAACACCATCCGGAGAACTTCTGCAAGAAGTGCAACGTCTACAAGAACTGCGGGCTCGAATACAAGAGCGAGCGGCAAAGATCGCGACACCGACATCTGATTCGAGGATCTGCGTCGATGTGTCGGCGATGGACTCGGTGGTCCAGATGGCTTCCTACCAAGAGCGCGTCCGCGATCTCGAAGAGAGACTCGAGATCTACGAGGAAGCCGAGAAAACCCAGGAGCGAGAGAAGCGACTGACGAAGCAGCGCGAGGAGGAGTTGTTAGACGAGAACTATCGGCTCACAGAGAGAATTTACTGGTTGGAGAACGAGCTGCGGACCATGGCGAAATGTTCTTGCGAGCGTAACGAAGACGAGAGCGAGAAAATACAACAAACGAAGAATGGGAACCAACATGAGCGTTCAGAAGAGTGCTCGCAAAGCAAAGATAAAAGCACGCGTGCTGTTCAAACCGAAAAAACGTATGAAAATTACGCGGCTACGAAATGCCCACTGTGCCAAGATGAAGACGGCGATAAACAAATTCTACGCGCTCAACGGAGTGTCACGGTTAGTAATTAATGTTATGTTAATCTAAATTTTTATTATTATTTGTTTTCTATTAAAATTATATGCAGATTTTTTTAACTTCTATTTATTTGAAAGAAACATCAGACACTTCTTGTCTTCCTTCAAAGCGAGTAATGAATAAAATCAGTTAATGCATAATTCCAGCTTGTGTCCCTTGAGGAGAAGATGCAAGAAGCTGAAATAAAGCTCTGCAAGCCCGAAGAGAAGAAACCAGCCGTTATTGATCTTGCCAAAAGCGACTCAGGAAAGAAGGTTAGCCGAAGGCGAGTTAGAAGTAACGAGCGTGAAGCACGGTCTGTGAAAACAGCAAGATTAACGAACAGATTCGTTCGCGACGTCTCTTTCGAGCGAAGGAACCACCCGTTGGTCCTGTACCAAGAGATTTGCGTTTAAGCCTTCCACAGTCGCTATATCAAACCTTTAACGAACTCTAGGGAGAAGAGCGTGACTCGAGAATCCGATAAAATCGTCCAGTAAACTCTCGCTGTAATTTGTCTTTTTTTTTCGCGTTGAAAAAAGTTATGTTCGCTAATTAAACAGCTAGTGTCTGCCTAAATTTGACGTGTAGCTTTCGAGAAACAGGAAAGCACCCTTTGAGGGTCGCGACGGAACGTGCGTTCTCCGGAGCGACGACTTCCAGAAAGTAGCGACGAACGGAAGAAGACCCGAGGTCGTGAAGAAAAAATGCAGATGAGGAGGTGAGGAGGAGAAGGAGAAGGAAAGCTAACCGACTGCATATCCACCTTACGTCTTTGAGCGTACGTATACGAGGCGGAGATGATCGGCGAGCTCAATTTTATTTGATTCAGCATAAAAAGCGATTTGCTTATTGGGATATGTGGCGCTATAAATTTAATTTTTATTTTGATATTTTATTTTTATTTTAATTTAATTTTATTTAATTTTATTTTTATTGTGTTTGTGTTTAATTTTTTTTTTAACTGTAGCGCTTTGTAGCATATTTTTGCCTACACCGCACAGTTGTGATTTTAAATATTACGCGGTTATTAACACCAGTAGGTGTTGGTGACAGCAATTATTACGCTTCACTTCTCCTATTTTCTTCATCTGTCTCATAGAAATTAATCGCCATAGCATGAACGTAAAAATAATATCGACACCAAACATTATTTGCATCTTGAATCGTTATCTTATTGTGGAAGAAAAATGCATATCAATATTTATCGATATTATTATATCTTTTGTTTAAAATATTACTACATAGCGGATTCGATTATCACGCAACAATCTTGCAAGCGGTTATAATTCACTCAGAAATAAATCGAATCAATGTTAATGAGCAACAAAAAGTTATAACTTTTAGAGCACAAAGAAATCACAGAAATAGTTGAAAAATATTTTACTGTACTTCTACCAAAAAATTTCAATGTGCATTATGCAGTGATATTTTTTATATTTTCTTCATAACTAATATTGCTACAAATCGTTAAAGTCGCGTATCTCTCTACAATGTATTTTAATATTATGTCGCAATTTGCAAGATTTGTGATGTTACTCGAAACACAGCTTAAAATTTTCCGCGCTGCATGCGGAAAACATGACGGGAGATCGTGCTTTACTGTGGGTATATTTCACGCAGGTGATCTATTTTCGCTGGAGATAAAGGCGAGAAGAGGTTCTCCATCGTCTCTCGCCGTCGCAGACTCTATCCATCAACCCACGAGGTTCTACGGAGAAGTCAACGAACCCGTGGGTGGTGAACCCGCAGCACAAACGAGGTAAAATATAGCTTCTGTAAACGTTTAAAATAGAATCTCGAACTGTCTTACAATCTATCATACAATTTAATCCTTACTACAGGACAATACGGCTGGCGCTGCTTGGTGTGCCCAAGTGACGATCAGAAATGGTACGTCCTAGAAGTAGAACGAGGGCGCCCGCGGACCGAGTGCCAACCTGAACCCTCGGCTTGGCGTATTTTTCACCTCTCCCGAACGTCGCACGACCGATCTTTTCGTACAAGCTGTGAAATCAAGTGCCAAATAAGCCGTAGATTAAATATCTCACCCCGCGCGTAAAACGTAAATCTCGCAAAGCGCTTATCGCGACGTATCATCACATCAGGCTTCGCGATAATCATTTTTACGACGCCGGGATAATTGTCGCGAAACAACTTTACGATTCGAGACGTCCGCGACCGATGCATTTTTTCCCTCGAGATGGAGATACGCTCAAAGAGAAGAGCGGGTTAAGGACGACGTGCCAAACGGACGTGCCCTTGCGCCGAGCGAATAAAAAACATCCTCGAATTCTCGGGTCGTCTTATTTAAATTTAAATCTACGCCGACGTACATTTAAATCTAATGCGCCGGGTGAAAAATCGGCGCGCGAATTGATTTGGGAAGTCACACGTGCCGCGTGGGCATCGTAAATTATCGCGCGATAAGGGATGCTGTATTCGGCGATGCACAATGGCACGTCTGTGCGGCACCAGGAACAATGATCCTGCTATCTGTATCAACGACCGTTTTTGTGGATCCCGTTATGTTTTCGTTCATTATACACTGCATGAAGAATCGTTAGAGAGTAATTATAAGAAAGTAATATATATAGTGAACGTATAAACTTTCATCGATCGATTTCACTTCGCTTCGATATCTGTCTAATTTTTCTATTTTTCCTTCTTCTTCTTTTTGCACGTCGATTTCGCGCGGCACAAAAAATACAGTATAACTGTATTTCATCTAGCGACTTAATTCGAAACGATTGCCGTCTTTTTATTGAAGCTAAGTTAGTCTTGCGTGTGTCTTTGTATTCGAGGAATATATATACGTGTACTAAAGTGCGAACAATGTGTTTCTAGTCCTACTTTTTTGTTTGAATGACCTTGCGTGATTTGGTAGATTTAGCGTCTTGTACCGAGAGTGTATATGCCTAAACGCTTATGATATTTATGCCACATGAATTTTTTAAACGATTCAATCAAGCCTGTCCGATGGCCGTTTGCCCGGACCACGGGCTCGTTTTATACATGGAATCGATTTTACTCGTCGTTGTGTACTTACGAAAAGGGAATAAAACTGTCCACCTATTCTTCGTTTTTTCCATTATGCATTCTTCTATCACTTCGATTAATTCAGTGCAAAAAATATGCGATACTACAGCGTTTGCTAATTATTTATCTGACTCAGTTAATTTACTATTTTGTTGTGCATTATTATATTTCCGTCGACAGAAAATGCGTCTGTGAGAAAATTTAACAATCGTCATTACTTGTAATACAACTTACCGAAGCTATGTTCTTTGAGCGGCGGATTTGGATGTAATCTCGGGGCTTTCTCGCCGTTTATCGCGACCCTCCCGTTCACTGCAGGTGGTGGATGCTGCGAGACCCATCAGCAAAGATGGCAAGGTGCACTCCATAAAGCGAACCCTTTCGACGAGCGCGCTGTGCCTTTTCTCAAGCGACGCGTTTCTTCTCTCGTAGCTTTTCAGCATTTTCCTCCAGTAACTAATTTTATCGGTATTGATTTTGCTCGCGGATACATCCGGGTTTGCTGTCGCCGTCCTCGGAAATTCGGCCATCGTTCACAAAGAATTTTGACAGGCTGAGGTCAAGTCATTAACATGAACGTGTCTTTAATTACGCGGATAAACGAGTTTCGAGATTCTCATGTCGGGATAAAGGAATAAAGACTGTACAAAATGTTGAAATTATAAGTGACATAACATGAAACAAAAATGGCACAACACCACCGGGAACTTTTAGCCGTTATTCGCGCTCATCTATTGCATCTTTTACTTTGAAGCGGATAAAGTTTTCAATTTGAAGGCCATGGGAACGACAGGCGGTGCAAGGAATGTCGCGAGAGCTCATCCTCTCGCCGTCGCGATTCCATCAGAGCAAGGTGTCCTACCGATAAACCATGATTCTTCAGCGAGTTTACGATTTATATTGCCTTTTTGTCCCGCTTATGATTTTTGCAAAGAATCGAAAAGACCTTGTTCATCCCCCGTGCTTGATCGCGATCCACAAGTACTTATCTGCTTTCTATGAATTTAAAATATAAAATAATATTAATAATAATTTAATAAAGCTGTTGGATTTTAAGACATTTTTAAAAGAACTTTTGTAGATTTTATTTATCTATATTAGAAAAGAAAGTATTAAATTAATGAAATTGATTCGAGTCTACATTAGACGGAAATAACAAATTACTAGCAGATCACAACGCTCCACAATTTGTTGCAAGCGATGAAGGAAGCTGCATTGAAGCTGATACAATTAATCACGATCGACATAGAAGAGCGGCGGAAAAGAGACGCGAATCCTTGGACGCACAATCCCGGTTTACGAGGCGAGAGGCGTGAACAAGTAGCTTTTACTTTAGTATCTATTGTTAAAGTAAAGTAAAAAATTTAACGAGATTAAATAATAAAATAACACTAAATTATTTTAATTAGCTGTTTAGCTCTGAATCTGAACTAATCCTGGGAATGTCTTCCTCGGTTTGTGCACTCTGCGGTGTAGCGCTTCACTTAAAGGCTTCTTCAGAGAAACCAAAGCAGTTCGTTGTCGATAGAGAAAGAAATGGTGATTACATCTCATCTGGGCAGCTCGATGATATATTTTTGAAAATCGTAGAAAATAGCAGTGGCTTTTCCTTCGCTGGAAGTGTATTAAACTACGTTCTTCCTGAAAAGAATAATAGCACTGATAAGTGTATGAAACGTGAAGACAGAATCTCTTCAAAGACTCAATCAACTGAGAGTTCGAAATTAAAATCAAAGCTGCTGTTTATACAACAAATATCTTCCGACAGATCATCGCCAACTCCAAAATACCTTAGTGAGTTATTAGAAATTATTAAAAGTTATTAATATAATTAATATAATAAATAGATTATATTAGAAAAAAAAACTTGTTGAAAATAGTTATGAAACGCGAATACATGACCTCGTCGCATCAATGTGTTGTCGATATGTCGTCCACGGTTTCCTCCATGCAAGATGATGCATCGACGCTTATTCAAGACGTAGTAGGAAAAATTTATCACTTACATTACAACATAATTAATATATAATTTTTAATTTTTAATTAATTGCATAATGTACTTTTAGTTCTGTCCGTGTGCATGTGGATTATTCGTGAAAGATGGAACCGAAACTGAAGTTTCTATCAATTCGGTGTATATACCAAAAGATAAACTCATTAAAACGTACTACATTAATTATAATAAATATAACATACAATAAATGTATATAAATTTTATATTTTATAAATTACACAATTAATATTGTATTTTATTTTAAAGTGCCTCCTCCAAGTACAAATTCTTGAAATTGTAAAATAACATACAATACTTCTTGCATTTCAGTAAACTTGAAAAATTAGATTTAAATCTCGAGACAACAGAAATTGTACAAAAAAAAGTGTGCGACAACACAGCAAAGATCGGAAATATCAAGACGCAGAATTTGGAAAAAGATACAACTGTCAAGCATTGGATACAGGAGGTTGTGCAACTCCGACTACAAATCCAAATTGAGAAGCTGCATAAAAATATCGAGTTTTTTAAACGAGAAAATGAATATATTCGATGCCTCGTGGAAAAGTGTCGCTCTTTGTCAGAAGATATAACGGATTTGCATCAATTATTACCAAACAGAGACGGATATTTCGGTGCGAAGTTAGATTTAGAGCATACATAATATTGATTTTCTAAATTTTAATTCAGTTCTTATAACGAAAGTAACACATTGTAGATAATTATTCAGGATTCAGAACAATGATTCGTTACTTACTAACAAAATATCACGATGAAAACGGGATAATGACCACATTAATTAGGATATTTCAAGGTTTGAGCATACAGCAGATGGCCTCGAGATTGTTAGCTCCGTTTTTAGGACAATCGACTTCGAGAAACAATTAAGTATTTTATAGAAAGCAATAAATAAAATCGCACTTCTTACAAAAATTTCCAAATAAATATTAAAAATTACTTGCTTTAAAATATTTAATTAGTACTTAAATATTAAAAGCACTGAACATTAATTATTTTGAATATTGAGATGCTTAATAATAATTTTTTTTTAATTCGAAATAAGTAAATTTATACTTACGAATTTAACAGTTAATATTAATTTCGAAACTTTTATAAAGAGCCCCTATTACGTGTTGTATGAGAAATTACCCAAACGGTATTAAAATTTCCATTCTAAATATAAAATACAAAATAAATTGTTAATTATATTTATTAATTTTTTTTTATTTTTAGGTTATTTTAATTTAATAAAAACTTCTTAACGTACAATAAGCTATATGAAAAAATTTTATTATTAAGAAAAAAATAAATTAAAATGTGGTCTTTAAACTTGCAAACAAAATTTATTATTTACCTTTGATCACGCACATTAAACCATTCAACTTCTACCAACCGCTGGTATACGTCCACATACATCTACGACTGTCTGTTACATCATTCTTGCGTTGAGCCTAAATTCTCGTGTGTAAAAGCCTTATATTTATGAACTACAAAGATGGTCTCCGGACGATTTTTCCTCACTTCTCTAGCTTTATACCCTTCGCCGTCAAGTACAGTTTACGCTTCCTCTTGATATTCTTACTTCCATGACTCAGGGTTTTATTGCGATTGCGCGTTATTTTTAGCATGGCTTCTCCTGCACCATCTTACGCTTACAAATTGGAGTAAACAAATATTTAATTGATCTTATATACGTATTAGTATGTATGTATACCTAGTTAAAATTATTTATGTGATCATTAATTATTTCGACGAGATCGATGATCAATTCCAAATTGTTTAATATACATGTAGTTATAATAAGAACAGTAGGAACATAAGAAGGTTTGATGCAAAATGCAAGCAGAAGTAAACAATATATCGGAAGAGTTATTACAAAAAGCCAGAGCATATGACAGAAATGGAAATGTTGGAAAAGCCTTTGCACATTACATTGCTTTTGCTCAAATTTCGCAATTATCCGAAAGAAAATTGGAAATTGAAGAAACTGTTACAAATGTACTATGTAAGATATATTATAGCATTTATAAAGTTTAAACTTACAAAACAAAGACATAGTTTTTATTACAATATTTATTAATTTTTAGGTGAATGGGGAATGCAGCTGGCAGAGAAGAATAAATTTTCAGATATTGTAAACTGCTATAAATTTTCTTTAGATATTTATCCAAATAATCCTCGTATGCTAAACAATTTTGCAGCACATTTGTTAAGGTAATCGTATTATATATACACTTAAATATTAACTAACTTCTTGATTGTGTTTTTCACAATAAATTCTTATAATTTTTGATCTAAAAGACTCATAGAATGCCACATATACTTGTTAAAGGAATAACGATCCCATAAGGGCAATAGAATATTTAAATAGAGCTTTGAAAGTTGATGTTAACTTTCTACCAGCAGAACGAAACTTGCAAAATGCATACAGTATGGCAGTGGATAGGTGGCATTTTACAATGCTCAATGACAAACAAAGAAACAATGCTTTTGAACAAGCTATACGTAAAAAAGTTAGTCAAGGCTACAATACAGTGTTGGATGTAGGAACTGGTACAGGTCTTTTAAGTCTGTATGCAAAAGATGCTGGAGCAACAAAAGTTTATGCATGTGAATGCTCTGAAGCAATGGCACTCATTGCAAGGGAAGTATTTGAGTCTAATGATGCTACTGATATAAAATTAATACCAAAATTATCATTTGACCTTAAAGTACCTGAAGATATTCCAGAAAGGTTTGTATGTGTTGTACATACATGTATGTAGAGTGTAGTATGTGTATATGTATATATTATTTTAAAAATAATTTGCATTATTTAATTATTATTGTGCATTTATACTAAAACAGTGTATCTGTAATTCTAGAGTAAAATTAATAGTGACTGAAACATTTGATGCTGGCTTATTTGGAGAGCTTGTAATACCATCTATGATTAATGTGCACATGAATCTTTTAGATTTAAATGGTATGGTAATACCAATGGGTGCAACAGTTTACACAGCAGCCGTTGAATGTGAATACATTAGATACAAATCGTCAGTGGTTTTTGATAAAGTAAAATATTATTGTCCTCTAAACTTTGATAACGTGTTCATATTATCAGATGACGAGTATTACAATACGGAAAACCTGGAGAAAGTTCAAATTAATTACATTACAGAACCACAGATGCTTTTTAATGTGAATTTCAACAATTTATTAGAATTACGCGAATTTTGCAAGGATGGGATAAAGCAGATGTTGCAAGCCAAATGTAAATACAATGGTATCATAGATGGTTTAATTACCTGGTTCAAATTACATCTTGATGAAGAGATTAGTCTGGATTCCTCGGATGGGAAATCTTGTTGGCAGTTTGCTGTTTTCCCAACAATGCCAGCTGCATGTCATGAAGGTGATGTCTTGACGATAAAAGCAGAAACTTTGAAGGGAAAGCTAAAATGTTCTTATAGCGCGAGTAATGTGCAATCTCATGCGAATTATACAACTTTATATCATTTGCCAGAAGAAGTCATTGCATTCCTAAATGACTTTGATTATGTCAAGCTGCTCACAGAAATTAGTAGATATCACGAAAATAGAAAAATAAAATATATTTTAGATACTTCGCCTTTTCCAATCTATGGATTGACACTTTTAAAAGAATTTAAAGATTGTAAAGTTTTATATTATAAAACTGACAATCCAACATTACGTATTTTAATTGATCAAATCACTCATAATAGCGGATTGCAAGGAAAAGTGGAAATAATATCTGATTACAAGGAAATTCCGTATCCTTTAGATTCTATATTTATTCATAACTTTGACATTAAAGGTGAATTAAAAGATGATCGAGATAGTTATTATGAAATTTCCAGGTACTGTATTGTATGTGATATTTATATTAATAATTTTTTTTATTTTATTAAAAATTTGTTTAATAATTCATTATCTTTAGAAACTTACTTACAACGAACGGCGTATTATTGCCGCAAAAAATTTTTCTAATGGGACAATTGGTATATTCAGAAGATTTACCAAATATGGTTTACGTGCAAGATGCAAATGTCTTAAGATATTCATTCAACACATATATTGATACGGTATAATAATGCAATGCTTTTAATCATGTCATTTTTATTTAAATAAATTTTTTTAAGATAATATAATCATTAGCATTTTATAGAATTTGCTTAATTAATTGTAAAATAAAAAATAACTTTTTTCCAGAATTTGGACAGTCAAGATAGCCAATATATGCGAGATAATAGAATTAATAAAGTAAAACGTACAAATTATAAAATTGCTGAACATATTAATAAATATAAGGTAAGTTTATGTTTACAAATTTATAATTTAGGTTAATTTTTATTTCCATACTTATTGTGTTATAGATCAACCAAATATTTGATTTAAATTGGAGTTTATATTCATGTGAAATTATGTCGGAAGCACAGATACTGGTGGAAATAAATGAAACCGAGACTACTGAAACATTCGTAAATTTCGGCAAAATAAATAACAAAGGAAAAACTATACCAAATGCCTTAATATGTTGGTACAAGATTCAACTCAGTCCGCATCATGTACACAATACAAAGAATAATGAGTCTTTCATGAACCATACAGCAATTGTTCTTGAAGATGAGTTAAGAGACATTATTTTGCGAGATAAAGAGGTAAAAATTAAAATCTACCAAATGAAAGGTTTAGTGAAAATTACAATATTAAATTTATAAAAGTTTATAAGAATAAACTATTTTATAATTTTATACTATTTCTAATGAAAAATACATTTTTACAAAACGTTTTTATATGCAATACATTTTGTAATTATTTTTTGCCTTACCATACGATATTACAAATATATCATAATATAATATAAAAATATAAATATAAAAAAATATAAACTTGAAAAAAATTGCATTTATACAGACAAAAAAGATAATGGTGTATTAATTCTAAGAACGACAGCATGACTTTGACCACTTTTTTCTTGCTCATTCTACTGATACTTTTCGAACGTTTTCGAAGTCTCGGTACAGATAAATTTCAGGATTGACAGATTTAATATTTTTTTTACTTTGAATTTCTCAACTGATTAAATTACCATTTTTGTTTAATTGTAATTGAGGATTAAATATTATTTATTTATTCGTTAATATACTTTTTAATAGCAATTATAACAGATTACAGAGCGCGTACTTCGCGCGCGTTATTACATTTGAACATTTGTTATAATTCTTATATTAATTTCTTTAAAATAATTACAATTGCACATACTTTGAAATTGCACAATTAAGTAATCGGTCGTCCGAAAATTATTGTATGAATTTTAATAACAGGCGTTTTGTCAGTATCGCGCAAATAATTTTAGCTAACAATCGAATAAATTGAGTTAAACAAAATTAATTCAATTATTCCACATTTCTGCTACTGACATTAAACAATTCATAACACCTTAATATACATATGTACATATTGGACAATCTACACGTGTAGTACAAGTACACAAAATCATTTACAATTTACTAATATTGTTATTATTCAGTATTCTACATATAAACGGTGCAACTTTTTCGGGATTATTATTATGAGTGTCATGATTTCCATCTACATAAATTATCTTTAACATAGTTTTAGCTCTCATTGTTTTGAGTACTAACTCACCAAGTACATCATTAAAAACAATAATACCATGAGATGGAACAAAAAGGTATATTGGAATTGAAAGTATGTTATTAAAATCCTGGCAATCATTCATGTTCAAAAGTGAAAAAGGATTATTTTTTAATCGCACGTCTCTGTTATATATATACTTGTCATTCACTTTTGTAACTGCACGCTCATATATCGCATGGGCAGCTTCCGAATTTAAAGACGAAACTCTTAAATTCTTAAAAGCGTGCAACATTTCATCTTTAGTGAAGGACTGTGTTTCTTCAGCTTGGCAAGCTTTTTTTGAAGCTGCAGATGCGACTTTAAAATATGATACAAAACCTCTATCGAGGAAATTCATAAGAACCCCATCAAAAGAAATTAATTTTTCGATTCTGTGCGGATGAAGAGTACTGAATAGTAAACCTACTTGCGCTCCCATGCTGTGCCCTATATAAATGCACGTTTTCCACTGCAGTGCTTCTAAGATAAAGTGTATTGTGTGTGCATAATCCATCACATCTATAATCATCCAAGATGGAAAAGATGATGACCATCCATGGCCAGGTAAATCTATGCAAACATAATAAAATAACTCTTTTGGTAGATACTTCATCAATCTAGTAAAAGATCCTGAATTATCTAGCCAGCCATGTACTACCAAGACTGCCTTTCCGTCAGAGGAACCATAGGTTTTGCCAGCAATGTAACCCCATGGCACAGGTAATTTTATTTCCTTAAATTTTTCCACCTCTGTCATTTCTGTTGCTCTCTTCGTACGTCTTGCTGAATTCGAAAAATCTTATTTTCTGAAACAATATATTTTTAGAGCTTGCCACATATTAATACTTACGAAAAAGAAAGCAGCTTACCTGTTTTGTATATAATTTAGAATTAATTTATGAAATTTATAGTGATTAGTTAAACAGACTGATAAAATAGATTAAGAAAAGTCTCAAGTGATAATTGGTGATGAACAGAATGAAAAAAAACTTAACCCTTTCATTTACTGCAAATCTCGACTGTCAATTTATCACAAGTACGATGTTGAGTGATTCTCTAAATCTTTTAGATCAACTACGAAATAAAGTTTAAATATTCAAGCATTGATTTATTATTCTCTTTTTGTTATTTAATAATAATATAATTAATAATTAAAATAATACCTATAGTGCGAAGTTCTATTTCCAATCTAAATCATAGCTCTTCTATTTATCGTCCTATTTATCGAGGTTATCTTATTCGAGATAGTCACGGTGATGATTATAGAGCGTCAGAACCACATTTATTCCACTATTTCAATTCCAATCCATATCTTTCTTTTCATTTTAAATGAGCTACATTTCTTAGCGTAATGCCCGTCGATACGAGACTGTCGGTTTATTATTTTATTGTCTTATCTTAACGGTCTTAGTTTACTTTGCTAGGTGTATGAATAATTAACTAATTATACTATAGATAATCGGTGACTAGGCAAAAATGGATACTTATACTTGCAAAGTAATTATGCTTAAAACAGACTTAATAAATAAGAATGGAAATGCAAATTAAGATGAAGAAATACGACAAAAAATCCTGTTAAAGAAGTATATTGCTAATGTAAAAATTAGGAATAATAAAAAATAATGAATTTACTTAGCTAATATGCGAGTTTATTTTTACACCAAAGCAGCAAGTTAAATACTAATTAATCAAATGATAAATACTACAATACTATAAATCTAATATAACACATAACATAATAAAATTTCAGGAAGATCTTAGCTTGTATGTTTAACGATAATTATAGTAAAATAATTTTACAATTAATCTTTTCTTGCTAGATAATAAAGACGATATTACACATGTAACATACATTAAATACATGTTTATTAACAATGTACAGATGCCAAATTCGTTTAAAAATAAAAAGTACACATAAATTAAATTTATAATTACGAGAAATTATATTTTTTCCATTTTTCTGTAAACTCTAATACCTTTACTCTTTGCTCTTCAAAGCTTTGTCTTTTTGGTTTCCGCCATAGTTCATGATCCAAGTCTAGCATCCCACCTATTATTTCCTAAAAAGAAAAACGTACGGACATACGTTAATTTATAAAGTGTAAATGTTTTAAAATAAATAGTTTTAACAGTTGCATTTCACATACCTGGGCAAAATTCTGTGGAAACATTTTATCATCCTCAATTACGTGAGCGTAACCAGGATGCGAAGCAAATTCTACCATAAAATATGATAAACCATTTGGTATAGCGTGGCGTATACCTTTATTTGCTAGATCGACAATTTTTTTATTTACGGACCACTCAGTTTCACATTCTAACAAAGCTTTCTACATAAAATAAAATTAATCCAAGCATTATTAAAGTTTTGTCTACAATATAGATCCTATAGTGTTTTACTTGCCTTAAAATACATCGGTGCCAATTCGCCAATTTCTTTCGGCAATGGAATACATTCTAATTGCATGTGTGAAAACTTACTACATCTTTTATACATTTCAAAAAATATCGGGTAAAGATTTTCCGCCATAAACATTTTTGTCAACGTTCTTTTTAATTCCTGTAAAAAAATGCACGTTATGCGGTTTGATGTCACATCGTAAAATAATACGATATTTCGAAACTACGTAAAAAAAAAAATTACTTTTAGCCTATTCCACACATCTTCGTCTAGTTGTAACTGACATGCCACGTGCTGCACAGGTGTCAATATACAATGGCCTGTGCTTAAGGAGGCACAAGCAGGCAAACTTAAACTAATTGCACAATCCATTGTGACAATCAAGTGCTTTAACATATTTTTGGAATCCAAGCACCATAAGCAATTGTCCATAGATTTCGATAAATCCTTGTGTTCTTTAATTGCCTGTATACGATCCAACTTGTCCTGTCTTGCTTCCAAATCTGTTTGTGCAATTTTTCGTTCGAATGTTTCATCCATGCGATCCATGCGCTGCAAAAGGAGACATTGTTATTTCCATTTCAATATTAATTTGCTCAACAATTTTAAATTTGATTTTGGATGAACGACTTACTGTAGAGGCGAGTTTGGCAAAAATCGCATCGTCTTCACTCGCAGATCTTCCTTTCTCTCGTTGAAACTGCAATAAAAATTTATATTCTTGCATTAAAATGACTAGCAGCATTTTAGGTTTACTTATTTCGATCACTCACCATCTCTTGTAAGGAATATTTATCATCATCTATGAAATGACGTACTCTCTCGCCGGAGATGTGTGTTTCTGCAATTTTTTTCTTTTTGTGCTTTTCCTGCTTTAACTGACTGCTTCTAGGTTGTATCGGTCTTGCAATACCTAATATACATATTTTCATCGTTTACTATTTTATTTGCATCATAAAAAAAAAAAAAAGTACCTTTTGCATCCGTTCTCGTAAGAATTACGCTACTTTCTTGTACATTAAAATTACATAATACAAGGTGTTTTCTTGCATATTCCAACTGGGTTTTAAGTTGCATTGCCAATTTCTAGACAGATTTATTTTAGAAAGTAAATTTAAGATTAAAACAAGTTAAAAATTTAATAACATTTAATAGAATACCGTACATCATCACCCATTAATTCAGCTTTAACGATTCTTGCTCCTAATTTATTCATTTCTGCTTCAGTTAAAACATGCTCATCGACGTTTTTACATTCATCTATTTCGTTTGCATTGTTAATGTTTCCTAAATCAAAACTTTCTTTTGATTCGGATTTGGATAACTTAACAATATCACGTTCTTTTTCAAGATTTTTATCTTTCTTCCAGTTCTTGACACGATTACTAACAGGTGTAGCCTGTTGATAATAATCATCATCATCTTTGGGCTTTTGATAAGTCTGTTTCAATACCGTGCGGCATTGTAATGAGTAGTCCAATTTATTGTATTTCTCGGCACCTTCTCTACTTCTAGATCTTGATCTAGAATGCTTTGTCTTTTTAGAAATTCTATAAGAATTCTTGTCACTTCTGTCATTATGTGATCTTTTGTGATGTAGTTTATTTTGTTCAGCATTGGATATTCTTTCTGCTTTAATTATCATTTCCTTTAAAGTATCCAAGGACTAAAAAGATATATTATTTAATGCGCATAATTAATAATTAATATGAGCTTTTATTCAAATTATTTTTAAATTAAAACTTACACCCCAACGTTCGGCAACTACCTCCTCCAGAGATTTACCATCTTGAAGAGCTTGCTCCTTAGCACGTTGAAGACTTTTTTTCAGCCAATTTGCATCCAAAATCTGATGATTAATAGATTTTTCTAAATAATTTTGAGGTAATCCATCACCTCCATTTTTCCAGTATGGATTCAATTCTCTGCTACTTTGCCCTGGTTTATTCAAAATTTCAGCCCTATCTCTTTCTGTTGTATCACATTTTTGCAATTTTGCATTGGGCTTTGATAAATTCGGTATAAAACTTTCCACATTCATCCATTCGTCACGTTTAACTTGATTTTCTTGTATTTTGCAGATAAGATTTCCAGTAGTGCTCAACAAGCTTTGATTTCCATCATTTTTCTCTACCCATTCAAATTTGTCACTGTTGTCATCTTTCTAAAAATTTTTTTTGTTAATAAATTTTATAAATTTTATATTATAATCTTACATAAATATTTTATAATCAAATATAAGAAAATCTTTGATACTTACACTGCTACTACTACTACTACTACTTGATGAGTACTGTCTTCTCCTTTTCTTATGTTTTTTACTTTCCTTTTTATTCCCTTTTTTCTTTTTAGATTTGGACTTCTTACTTGATTTTTTATGTACAAATGAGTCAATATCTTCATTCTTGTGTTTAACTTTATCAGTTTGGGTTTCACAAGTAACTGCATAATCCTGTTCAAAAATACTTGTATAGAAAAATAATATAACTAATATGTAAAAAAAATTACTTAAAAAGTGCAAATTTTGCTATATTTATATTATAAAAAAAAAAACGAAAAATAGTATGCATTGTTTTTTTGCGAGATAATAA
This sequence comes from Cardiocondyla obscurior, assembly GCF_019399895.1. Classification (NCBI taxonomy): domain Eukaryota; kingdom Metazoa; phylum Arthropoda; class Insecta; order Hymenoptera; family Formicidae; genus Cardiocondyla; species Cardiocondyla obscurior. Next base: position 8,752,549 of record NC_091864.1, read on the forward strand.
TTACCATAATTGGACTCGTATAGCAAGGTTTTACACGTTCAGTACTTCAATCGTTTCTTTTAATTATCTAAAAAATTATGTTGAATTATTTAATCAATAAATGTTTAATATCTCAATAAAACTTAGGAATGCCTCCACCACCCTCAATTTCGATGAATTTGAGCTTATTTGACGGGATTTTGCGAAATTTAACGAATCCGTTGATTAAAAGCGTCGGACTTACCTGAGCTCCGAGATTTATCGTTTTAAAGTCACCCTTATTCTTAGATTAGAAAATCTGTCATTTTAGTGGTTTAGTTTCTTGTTCTTCTATTTGGTCTTTTTTTTTTTTTTTCCAAATTTTTGTGCTTCTATCAGTGTCTGATGTGGCACAATAACCTCTTCTTTTAGTTAGTGCTATATTTTCTATTTGGTCTTCTTTCAGGAGGTTCGAGACAATACAACGCCGTTCCTCAGTGTCATTCGGTTTACTCGATAGGTTATGTGATCATCACGTCATATGGTGCGCAGTGCCATACTCTAACATCACCTATTTCTCTTTTTCTCTCTCTCTCTTTTTCTCTCCTTTTACTTCCTCCAGTTTCCCCACTGTGGCGGACAGATTGCGATATCGCGAGCGAAGCGATGCACGGGGAATACGTTGATTACGGATCGCCTAGAGATAGTAAACAAGGCGCACACCAGCTGTAACGTTATCTAGTCACTACCAAGATAAATAAAACACCTGATGAAAAAAGCAATTGAATCGGGTTTACTCGTAGAAGTGTGAATCTTCTAAAGGAGTAATCGAGGTCAACGTGACGAATTATGTCCCGCAAATCCTGTCGCGACAGTTTGGAGTAGGTGATGGCTTAGGTTATGTTGTTCTGTCAAAGTGTTCGTACTTCATTAAAAAATTCATCGGCCATCGCGTAGAGCGGAGTCAAGGCTATAATGGGCGATCACATCGGTGATAACATATTAATTCCTCAAGTCGACAATGTCGTGTTGGTCGATAAGAGCGATGGCAATAATAAGAGCATGGATGGAACACTGTGCATTAGTGGTCACCACCTTATCTTGTCCTCCAGGCAGAATGATGGACAAGAGCTTTGGGTAGGCATAGATAAACAATTAATTTTCTATGCTTATAGATAATAATATATTGGAGAATTTATTATTAATATTATAATGCTTATAATTTCTTTTCTTTTTAGCTGATGAACAGAAATATTGATGTCATAGAAAAGAAACTGAATACTCAAAACACAGGCGGTAGCATAATATTAAAATGCAAGGACTTTCAAATCCTACAATTAGATATTGGGTCTACTAATGATTTAATCAATGCTATATTGTCCATAGAAAAATTAATATCGCTAGGTAATTTGTTAATATCTGTAACATTGTGTGAGAATTAGATGTATAATTATTATTTTATTTTACAGATCAAACTCTGCAATATCCCTTTTTCTATCGACCACAATCAACCAACAATATCATGGTACAAATAGAAGATGGATGGACAGCATTTGCACCTGTTTCTGAATGGTCCAGGTTGTTAGCAGCTCATGGAGATGAATGGCGTATCAGTTATTTAAATAAGGATTACAAAATTTGCAATTCATATCCATCGGCAGTTATAGTTCCACGACAAGTAGATGATAAAGTTGTAATAGCTTCTGCTGGCTTTAGAGATGGCGGAAGATTCCCTGTTTTATGTTATAGACATGAGGGAGGAGTGAGTCATATATTATTTTAAAGTCCTGTGTTATTTTCTAACTAAAAAAAAACATAAATTAAAATTAAATAAAATTAAACTTTTTTTTTTATATAGAGCATATTGATGAGAAGCAGTCAGCCGTTATGCGGTGCTACTGGTAAGAGATGCAAAGAAGATGAAAAACTATTAAATGCAGTTCTTGGTCCTGGAAGACGTGGGTAAATATACAATTATTTTTTAATTAATTTATATTTTTTGTTATTTGTTATAACTATTGATTTTCATGTGCAGTTACATAGTGGATACAAGATCAGTTAATCAGGCGCAAAGTGCTAGAGCGCGAGGCGGTGGCACGGAAATAGATGCAGCTTATCCGCAATGGCGCAAAGTACATAAAGCAGTTCCTCGACCGAACGATTTAGCCGACAGTTTCTACAAATTAATAGAAGCTTGTAATGATGTAAATAGTTCCACTTCACAGTGGCTATCGAAGCTGGATAGTAGCGGATGGCTAACTGCTGTACAGAGTGCTCTAAATGCTGCTTGCGTAACTGCGCAATGTCTGCATCAAGAAGCCGCAGCTGTACTAGTGCACGGTGGGTATATTACAAATATTAATATCGTAATATTTAATAATTAAACCAAAATACATCGTGTCCTTTTTTGAGATTTTGATCGTGTAATAATAATGTTACACGATTTTATTTTATAGGCAGTACAGGCAGAGATTCTACGTTGGTCGTAACTAGCTTGGCTCAGGCAATACTGAATCCTGATTGTCGAACGGTACGAGGACTTCAAGCGCTCATAGAACGCGAGTGGTTACAAGCCGGTCATCAATTTTTCAGTCGAACTCGTTGCGGAGCATATCAATCTTCAAGCTCGCAAAATTCGACACACGCGCCGAGTTTCCTGCTTTTCCTTGATTGCTTGTATCAGCTGCATTTTCAATTTCAATTCAGCTTCGAGTATACCATGGATTTGCTTATCGAATTATACAAACATGCTTATTCCTCGAACTATGGTACATTTTTAGGTATGTGAATTATTACTTATTCCTATTTATTTTTATTTCTGTCTTATTTTAATTATATATTTTTCTAAAATTTGTTTCTTGATACAAAATTTTTTTACGCTTACGTAAAGTGCTGCACATGAAAATAATTATATCACAAACTCTACTACGTAAAAATTAAATAAATCGTTAAAATATATCAAATTACATTTGTATACATAATATGTAGTAAATGGAAATGCATATATATTAAATACCTCTTTGTTCAGGTGATTCAGAAGCAGAAAGGATAAAATTGCGGCTTTCTGAGCGAACTTACAGTTTATGGTCGTATATGAATCAACCAGACGTTTTGGAACAGTGGATAAATCCATTATACGAGCCGAATCCAGGAGTGATTTGGCCTAGCGTTGCACCCATCAGTATTCAATTGTGGAAAGAGCTGTATCTTGTGCATACGAGCGCAGCTCCGTGGGACGGCATGCTCTCTTATGCGAAACAGATCAAGCAAAATCATACGGCAGTACGTAAAGTGGCCGGACAATTACAAGCGCAAATTAAACAAGCATTGGAGGAGATCCGATCGGATCCGGATATTTCGCAGGAAGACACAGACAATCAAGAAGACCATCTCCGTATAGCGCAATTGAGTCTAGAATCTCAGAGTACTTGATACAAATTATGAAAGCCGAAAAAATAAACCGAAGAACTCTGCGCTGCAGATTTAATGATCTTGTCAATATACCTTTAGTTATACAATACAATGTTAATTCGGAAGGATTAACGATCTTCACGATAACCTGCCACGAATGCTGAAGCCTTCATAATTAATTCTCAATACAATTTTTTCTTCTCGCCAGGGCGAAGAAAAGAATGTCTATTAGTTTAAGAATAGGTCTACGATTTATGGAGCGCATTGTCATTGTCAATATAGATTTAAATATTGCGTATCGTAAAAAAGTATTTCTCTCACGTTAATCAACGTTATAAATCACAATTTTCGTCTACATAGTACAGCTTGCATTACTGAAAAACTGTTAAATTCTATTAAAAAAATTTAAATAAGACGAGATAAATTGTGATATTTTTTATTTTACGACACAAATGCATGGTTTGTACCATACATGAAACAATAATTGTAAAATACACATATACATATACATATATAAATATATGTATATATATATATGTATATACATAGCATATACATAAATTTATTTATTTAAATGTAAAATAAAACGAAACTGGACTGTATATTGTAAATCCTAATATTAAAAAGCATAATTGCGAGGGTAAAATTTGCAAATTTTTCATTCGAGCGTACAGAAAGAAGGAAATCTCGTTCATTCGGGGGTACGGACGAGTTTTTACCGTTATTCGGGAAGGATGGCGGGAGGGCGGTGGATGAGAGAAGAGAAAAAGAGAAGGGGGAGTTAAGGGCAGGATTGTTGCCGCTGCCGTGGTAAAAGGAGGAGAGAAGGTTGGAGGGGAAAGCGCGGCAGGTGTTCACACACAAAGAAACTGAAAGGGAATCCCACGGCCATTGGCTCCTCCACTCAGGAATGCATCAAGTTTCGTCAACGTTCGCGTTTCGCGATCGAATATACATGCACGTGCATCCTCTCAATATAATTGCAAGACGAAAGTAAAAAATACGCCACGTTAAAGCCATAAAATTCAAGAAAGACAAAAAATTAATTGGCGTCGATCAAAGCACATAAAACTTTTAACGAAATTAAAGCAAATAAAAACGATCGACGTTGCGATTTTAATCTAAGTAATTTTAAATGCAGGTTTCGTTTTGCTTGCATTTTTGCATGTTTCTTGAAGGCCCCAAGGTTGCGTTTCTAAGCGTAATAGAATTCGCGCAGACTCGAGTGACACGTGAAAGCGAGAATGGGTAGGCAAATTTGAGACCGGTATAATTTCCAAAGTTTCATTTTTGACGCTTTACTACCGTGAACATACTGAAAAGATTGTTTTGAAGCATATCTCTATGCAGAAGATCTAAAGCTCAATCACAAAAAGCGCTGAGAAAAAAATTTTCGAGATTCAGCTTCAGATTTATAAATATGTACTTATGTTTATTGGAGCATCCTGAAGAGACTACCTTCGACGCGTTCACGACGCCATTTAGGCATCATGTCTTGGCGGCGGCGGCGGCGGCGACACGGGCGAGCGCGCGCGGAGATTATTATACCGGTTTCGAATCTGCGCGATGGAGGAGATTCGTGAGAAATCGCGACCTCGCGTCTGCGACCGTTACCTCATGATACCGCTGCGTAGCTTCGAACCTTTCTCTATTTCTTTCTCTCTCCCTCTCTTTATCCTTTCTTCGACTTGTCCCTCATTTACCTCGCGATATCACTTTTCCCAGAAGCCTCAAGAGAAGAGAAGAACAGGTGTGTTGGTCCTCACGCGCGAATGCGCGCGCGCGCACGGCCGTTCGCGCTCTCCTCGCCTCAGCACAGGTCCAGTATCCTTGGATGAGTGTGGATCTAGTCACGCATATAATCGTGAAACGTGGACTGAATTCAAACCCATCCAGGGCCGCTAGACGGGCGTAGAAGATGATCCCACGTTGTCCAATTTTCCTGTTTCTCAGGACCGGTCCCCGTGGAAATTTCCTTCTCTTCTTCGTCCAAAGAGACACAAACGTCGTCCACGAAGCCGGAAAGCGGAGTGATGCGTCCGTCGAGAATGGCATTAGCGGCCTCACTTGTAGTAGGGGTATTCTCGGAGAAGGGGCCCTGTACCGCCATTCTCTCTCTTCTTCTCTCACCTTCGTTTAACTCCTCGGTCATTCTTCTTCCTGCGTTCTCGGGTTCTCTCCTTCCCTTTCCATTTCTTGCTCGCAGGCAGACAGTTACCGTCTCTCTGTGAGGCCCTTAAAGAGGGGCGAGAGAAGGGACGCTTTTTCCCAAGGCGTCCGGGGATCACAACAAAGAAAGATGCGATTTTCGAAGCAAAGAGCGGACAGCGAAGCGACCGCGGAGAGACGTTTCTGGATAGCAGCCTGAGAGCGGTAGTAAAACATCTCCCTCTCTCTCTCTTTTTTTATCTCTCTTTCTTTTCTCTCTCTCTTTTTCTCCTCCTCTCTTTCTTTCTTTCGATATTAGAGAAGAGACATATATACCGGAAGGCGAATGCCATATTCTTGAGTAAAATGCGTTCGCTCGCTACGCTTCCGCGAAATGAACGAGATGAATGTCGGATTCTTCTTTTATCAGCTCGTAAAAAAGTGGCGTCCCTGTATCATATTACGGTCGTTATAAAGTATCGAATTCAAAGAATGAATTATATACCAAATTGAAAATAAATTATATATACCAAATCTCTTTATTTTGAAAAATTTGAGCACCACTGCGAATCAAAAAGCCGTTCTAAGGCAGTTAAGAATGTCCCCTTCTTACCTGAAATAAAAGAGTAAATTACCTGAAAATTCGAAGAATTTTGATTGTATGCTAATTTTGAAGAAATGCATTTGAAAAGTATTAGAAGCATAAAAAGCATGTTTATTACCGTGATTTAATTTTTAGCGAAACATAACGTGAGTGTGTAAATTGCAAAAATAACATTAATTTCTTATCAACTTAATGTAAACACGTATAAATCTTACAATTGATAAAAATTTAAGATTTTATATTTTCTATGTAAGAAACAATTTAATTCTCTTGTTTTTAATACTATTTCTTTCTGTAAATTAAAAATCTGAGACAGAACGTTCTCATTATTTTATATTGGAACTTAAAAAACGAAAATTTTACTCGTCTTTACTGGCAGTTAAAAAATCTACAAGCTCAACACTCCAAAATTCTAGTTTACAAAATTTTCTTAGAAATACAATGCAATTTCAAAATGACCTGAAACCGAGATTACCTTTGTCCATCGTAAAATTCTTAATATATAGTGATTCCTTTACGAGTTATGCATTGCTGTATTTCGAATATTCGCGATAAACTCATCGTTGGCGAATTCAACAGGTACAGGGCACCGATTGTGTTGCGCAACAGCAAGCGTGTGAGTAACCTTGAACTTCATCTTTTCTTTATCTTTCTCCCAACAGCATCTTGAGCGAAAAGCTGGCGCAGCGATGGTTTATTTTGCACGCCATCAAAAACAATAGTTCATACAGGTTATAGTTTCATCATGGAACAAGAATCTAGAAAATAAGAAATACAATACAGTTTTGATCTCAATAATTCAACTTTGTTGAAACATAAGAGATCGAAAATCGTTTCTCACCTACCTTCTAACTAATTTTCTTTAGTTTTCTACAATGTAAACGGTGCATATCTAAGCTATACCTGCACGAGTCGCATATATTCTGCATCTTATTCTAGTATTCTTCTGAAAAGACATTCTTTAGTGCTCGGCCGATCTCGAACGCGTTATTTTCTCGCTGCAAACCCCTCGTGGTAAACATCGCACGGGAATGCCAGGCGTCTAAAATCCGGTTGTGAACCGCTTGAGATATTAGAAGGTCGCTGGAAACCAAGGAAACTTGTGATAAAGACAACACAGGTAATAAGTAGGTAAAAAAAAAGAATACAAAAACCAGAAATATGTGTTATCAATACATCATACAATTAACAATTTTTTGCAATCAAATGCATAGAGTTCAGATTGCATCGAAAGAAATATATTTTACATGTTAATTTGAAAAACGTACAAAAGGCAATCAACGCCAAATAAAGGATAACTCTGAGTAAAATAAATATTGCTGTTTCACGTTGAAAATTGATGCTTAAAATTAGATTTAATTTTCAGATTAAACACTTGGCTTTTACAGTAGTCTGCTATTCAGTTAATACAAATAAGATCGTGATTTATGAAGCCCTTATTTTGTCAAGAAAAATTAGAGCACCACTGAGACCTATGGATTGCTTTAAAGACAGATGGGAACAGAGAAAAAGGAAGGCGAAAGACCGGGAGGGAGAGAAAGAAAGAACATTAGGTCGTGGAAAGCGAAGGGAAAGGAGCGAGGTGAAGCTCGCAATTGTCGTTTCCATAGTGATTTATACCTCAAGAGCACAGCCAGGAGCATCTAGCCAGTATCCTAAGGCGAAAAACCGGACCGGTAGAAAACCGGGAACTTGATTCTAGCACGCTCTGTTATTGATATGGCGAACTATCAAGGAACCAATACACCATCGGATTGAACATCTATACTCTTACAATTCATAAAGTATTATGAAAACACAACCGACGAGAATCTTGCATTGTCTAAAGTTTTAAAAAATGTTTTGAAACTTACCTTGCGTATCAATTTTTTGCGATGTTATCTGTTAAGAATCATTGGAAGTGTGAGCTAGCGAGTCAAAGCATCAGAGCACATAGCGTCGATACATTAGCGTCCACCGTACAGAAAGATTCCCGCGAATCAAACCAGTCGCACGACTCACTGTATTCCAATTTATTCATTTATTATTATAATGAAGTCAGTATTATTATATCCGAAAAACTAGTCTACGAGTACGTACGTATTCTGGACATCCCAGGCACCAAAGTGCGAAATTCTATACGATCGATATTGCAAAACCATCTCTTGATAATCGCAATTCTTGGGAAATTCGCAAATCTCTTGAAGTCTCGAGTAAATCGAGAGCAATATTTGTACGCATCTTTCGCTTTTATTTATTACAAGTTTTCAAACAAAAATACATAGATCTTATGTATATCATAATTTTATATACTAACTAATCAAAAATGTTATTTATAATCCTTGTACTTTTTTATAATTATCTGATCGTTAAAAAGATCAGATTTATCTATCTATTCTGGCTATAAAAATAAAATGGCAATAAATATTTAGTGAAAAATATCAAGTTTTTTTAATTTAAAAGCCCTGGATCTTATTTGAAATTTATTAAGTTTTGATGTAATTAATATATAATAAGCATTATGAATAAAAAAAGATCTTAATAATCAAATTGGTCAAACAACTTGATATTGGTCAGGCTCGATTTCGTGAATGTGTCGTAGGAAAAATGTAACTTTTACTTGTTCAACGTGTCTGCATAATTTCATAGCTAAACTGGTTCGTAGTTTCATGTGTTGAGTGAGAGAAGGAAGATTTAGCAATAAAAATGCAAGACCGTCAATTTCCTAAAAAACAGAGAAACTATTATCGTGAATTATAATTGCAATTTAAAGTTTAAGATTGTGCACTTACCTCTTCTTTAACGCGATAAGCGAGATCTTTGCAATCGTTTGTTTTTCTGAGATATCGAAACACGTCGTCCACGCTCCAATATAGTGGATTTGAATCCAGCTTTCGAGTCTTCGGTCGTCGTTGTGTTTTCTGCAGTTTCATGTATTCGGCGTCTGCATCAGAACAATCAGATTCTATGCTCGTATCCCAATCTCTTTTAGTTCCTCTAGCGATGCCCGTTCCTTGATTGAACTTTGCGGAATGTTGCTTCGAATTTAAATTTGAGGGACTGGATAGCTCTCGATCCTTGGGTTTTCTGTCATTGAAAGAACTGCCCGAATCTTCTGAAGCATTACTGGAAACTATTTCAATTTTGAAATCATCCGATTTGTCAGATTTCTCCAAACCTTTCTGTATCATAATATCTATTTCTGAGAGCGGCTGTCTTCCATCGAATGTTTCTTCAGTATTGTTTTCTGAAATATGCTTTGCTAGATCTAATGATATAAACGGCATTTCATCTTCATGATCATATTCTTCGATTATTTCTTTATGCTTATTTGCCCATCTGCCACGTCGTCTTTTACGCCTTCTACCCCACGGTTTCGGTTTTTGCACCATAATACTTGTGTATCCTTTCGGTTTTCCTCTTTTGCCAGTTCCAACCGCGGTCGCTAAAAATTATAAATTAACATTAAATATGCATGTATGCAATTAAGATATTAATTATATAATTTTATAAACACAATAAATTTGCATTTGTAATTTCTTGAAGATATTCAATTACTTACTAAATTTCGTTTTCGACGTCTTATAACATTCATCTGGACATTCGCTTTCCGATATATGCAATGGGCCAAATAAATTCGGGCACACCATTAATTTTTTACAAATACTTCGGCAAAAATCTGCTACCATGTCTCCCGATGTAACAATAGCCACGCTCGCACGATATGTATTATTTTTATGCTTTGCCTTTAAAACTTCTAAATGATATCCAGGATCAGGTTTAGTATCACACTGTAAAACTTTCAAAATTCTAGCACTTCTGTAGCCAACGGATACTATCATCGATAAAACTTCCCGCATAACTAATATAACTGGTCCAGGGCCTACTGACTTTGGAAGGGTTGCTAATTTGCCTTTCGATATCATAGGACCCGTAAAACATCGATAATTAAAATATATCTTTGGACACCAGAGAGAAGAACGTGGTTCGGATATCGGTATGTCCAAAACATTAGTTTTCTTCTCATCTTTTGCAGACGTTTCTAATTTTTTACAAAGCTCTATATAATCGTGTGGAGGTTTTAATGGATAATGATTCGACTCGCACCATCCTACAGGAAATATTTGCAAGGAATGCATATCGACTACGTGATCTGACCGAAAATATTCGTAATTATCTAATTTTATCCATAACAAATCGTCAATAATTTTGTTAATGTGAGCTGCACAGATTACGTGTTCGTGTTCTGGATCAACAGCTTCTAATCTCATACCACATTCAAAGCCTGCTTCAATGGCATTAGTACGTTCGCCAAACAAACTTTCAGGCGCTGCATTAGCATGGAATGCTTCCAAATATTCATCCCAATGAAATATTCCTGTCTTTGAAATCCAGCCTTGTGGATGAGTGATCCTGCAGTATTCAGATCAAGATTTAAAAAAAGAAAAAATAGGTAACACATATTTTAAATTGATATAATTGTTAAAAATTATCTGATACTTACATAATATTGTTTTTTTGTGCCCATCCCATTGGAAATATATATGGATGTTCTGCAGTACACAGCCATGTATTATTTTCTGAATGATTAGAGACAAGCATATCGTCAGATTCGTGTGAGGACTCGGAGTGTACATCAATATTCACAAGAAAATATATATCGTCAAATACTTTTGTTACAGTAGCAGGGCAAATTTTCATACGATTTGCTGGATGCAAAGCTTCCAATTTCATTCCAACTTCAAATTTATGCTTTGAATGTTCTACAATATTGTTAAATAATGTTTCCCCTAATTCTTCATTATCTTTGGGTTTAGATTCCAATAAATCTTTCCATTCTTCATAAGTATGTAAATCAATTATTGAACTAGGTGGCTCCAAAAACCAAGTGGAATTTGATTTTGACGTAAATCCATACGAATATAAACGTTCGGACGTACAAAATATCCAAAAATTTTCACGAGTAGAATCTGGAGTGTCGTATCTCAACAAAAGACGTCCTCCAATGTTCTCCATAATCTAAAAAAAGAACAAAATGTTTCAAAATACATTGAATAAATATTTCTAATTATTAAAGCACTTAATAGTAAACATTATGGTAATTTTTTTTGTTTAAAAACTTTAAATTCTACTAAGTTTTCTAATTCTTTAATTTCTAATGCTATTCTTACCGTGGCTACCCATAATTTGTATGGATGTAACACATCACTTATCTCAACTTTCATACCCTGTTTTATCCTATCTGCCATACTCAGACCATCCTGTAAACGAAAATTACGTTAGAATACAGATTTTAATGCAAACTTTTAAAAATATCAATGTCTCACCCCTGTTAACATCTCAGCTGGGAGTGTACGTGCTGTGGTTAAAAACTCTTGCAATTTTTCAATGCAGTCTGGTGATCTCTCAAGTATAACATCAGGTGGGCTTAATTTCTTACTATTTTTTACACTCCAGCCAAGTTCGTGGCCAGCTTCTTTTGTAAGATTAAACCAAAATTCTAAGGATCTATCATCACCACCAAAATAACGTAGCCGTAATAAAGGTCCACAGGCCATGACAATGGAAGCAACCCAATATGATTGTTTGTTCTCATCATTATTTTTCTGTACTGGTACTTCCAATGACATGCCTATCTCAATACTATTTTGCAGTGTCAGCTCCACATGAGGGAACATGATCTGTGGCACTTCCACACTCTTTGTGGCATCGAGATAGTCTTGCCAAACAAATCCATATTCTAAAATATGAAATATACTACAAATATTATTCATTTTAAGTTTAATATGCATTAAAAATAAATTGTAATTTTTTTTTAACATTTTAAAAATATAATTGTAACAAAACTTTTATATTATGTAATATAAATATTACATTCAAAAAGTCCTGTGTTACTTATGAATTAATAATATTGATAAAAAAAAGTTTTAATGCCATATAATTATATTGTTCAAGAATATTTTAATTAAACAAAATTTTTTATTTTTTTTTATTTAAATCATATTTTAAAAAATTAAGTTATAAGTCATCTCTATTTCATTATATATTTAATTTCTTTGATTTTAATTACGTATTAATTATTATATACAAGAAATAATTTTTATGTAATAACTTTTGTTCTGCCATTGTTGCTGTTGCACATAAGATGTATAAAACGCCATTTTCTCAATTGTTAATGAAACAGATAAAAAGTAAAAGCACATTTTTAAAGATACAAAAGCACGAAAGATAACACGAAAACAACGCAGCACGTGCTTCTTAGCAGTCAAATTTTATAATACATGGTTTTTTTTCCTGTGCGAGTCATGCAGCTCGCTTTTCGAAGTTTTATTTAAAAACGCATTCAACTACCATGTTGCTTATAAACCACCTTTATCGAGGAACAATAATGCTTAAATTGACCGTGCCGAAACAAACGCGTTTGCGCAAAAAATAATTTGACAATATCATGTGAAACCTGTTAGTGAAAAAATTCACGAATTTTGCACGCGTGTAGGTGGAAATTTCACGAAATTTAAAACGGTCGAGCAGTTACGAAATTTTTACCTCCGTCCTGCGGCCTCTCCTGTACTCGGCCCTCGCATCCCTCCATAATTTTATTTACGCCGCCGAGTTTGCGAGCGAAATACACGGCGGGACCATCAATGAACTTATCTGACCCGGTGATTTTGCGTGCAAAACAAATGTCGCAGAGGACCGGTAGCAAATGTAACACCTACGATTCACCGTGCGCGAATGAGTGAAGGGCAGTGATCCCAAATATATTGTAGGACTTTCGCGCGCGTGCGCTGCGGCGCTGTACGTGTAGCTCTGGAGCCTAGTGTCATAGTTAACGCATCTTGCAACAAAAATTTTCTTTAAAATAGGTGACAAGACAACGAGCTATGTTGGACTTCTTAATTTTGGCAACTGTTCAAACAATGCATTAAAGCCGGTATTCATAGATCGATATCTTAGATATTTAAAGTTCTTATAATAACTTGTCTCAAGTAACTCTTAAGACGGGAATATAGCTCTGTGATTGGTCTAAACTCTATCTAAGACGATGTTAAATATAAAAATTGACCATTATATTCATTCTCGAATGGAACACTTAAAGTGATCCGAAATAAAATAATAACTAAATAAATGTTACAACGTATAATTAATGCGTGAGCACATTTAAATATTTAATGCAATAACTGGATTATTTGAACGGCTGCCTAAAAATTAAGCAATCTAACATGGCAGCCGAGCCGCACGTTGAAAATGTCGGAAAGTAACTATAGAAAGATGTAGTTTATGCCTAGTTAACCTGACCGTTTTCAATTTCAATACGCCTGTTGAAATCCGATGGACAGCCGTCGACGAGGTTGATCTTATTTATCGTTGTAATCAATTTTAAAAAGCAACCGTAAAGTGTCGTAAAAATGAAGGCATCGCCGGACCCGATAGACGTACAGGTATTACGTGTCGTTCCGCGATGAAAATCTCATACGTAGTTAAAATTGTTTGCAAATACAACCGGCGACCAAGTTGCATCAGAAGTTAAATCATGCAATCCTTAATTCATCTGTAATTTCGACATTTGTTTGTTAACTTTAAATTTTTATTTAAAAGCTGCTGTTCAGATTTAGTTTTCATTCAGAACAAAACTAGCACAAAAGAATTTCGCTGTGTATTTCGTGTGCATGTTTTGAAATATCCCGTTTAAATTTTTCCGATATCTGATGTTATACTTATTATTTAATATTTTCAGGATTTTCTATTTAAACAGTCAAATGCATCCCAGGTATTTGATTTGAAAACTCCTGGGTATATTCCTGCTGCTTGCAATCTTCTTGTGGCAGATAAGAAACGAGGACTACTTTACATAGGGCATGATGATAGAATTATTGTTTTCAAGCCAGCAGTAGAAAACAGTGTGGAGTGGAAGATGGAACTTCAGCTGCCAGGCGTTATATCAAAGATTGCAATTAATTGCGATTATAATTATATTGCTGTGGGCATAGCATCAAAGCCTACAGTATTGATATATGATGTCTGTTCACTAGTTAGAAATGTATGCAGGCTTTTTTTTAGGAATTTAAAAAATATTTCAGTATTTTATTTAGTTTTATATAAGACTAGAAATTATATTTATCATTAATTAATGCATTATTTTCAGATTCTTAGCTTGCTGATTGAAATAACATCATCAAATAAGTTAGATAGCTACATAACGGATATAAGATGGAATCCTACCATATCTGTGATGCTTTGTATCGTTACTAGCGATTGTACAGTTGGCAGTTTTCAGCTGAAAGTAGAAGAAGAAATAAGAGAAAATTTTGCACCGAAAGTATCTGTGTTGTCTAAAGTATCGAATGAACAGCAGGCTCTGTGTGCAGCTTGGAGTCCTAAAGGCAAACAAATAGCGGTGGGCTGCAAAAATGGAGACATTATACAATTAAAGCCAGATACTTTGAAGGTTGCCAGAACTATCACAGGACCTTCGCCATCCATCGGCGAGGTGATTAACATTCTGTGGCTCAGTAATTATCAGTTTTGTGCCGCGTATTTAAATAACGAACGGCACATAAATGTCCTCATTATCGACGCGCCAAAAGGAGACGCAAACACTGTCTTTACATGCTACGAGGATATTACGTACAGTTCTCTTGACGCCGAAGGAGAGGACAGCGTTCCACGCTATTATTTTGAACATGTTCCGGAATGGGGACTTATTATAGTTGGAAGTAGCACCAGCAGCGAAATAGCTTTGTTAGGATCTACGGATGGTGGCGTGAATTGGAATCAATGGCAATTAATCGATAGCGGCAGGGCTCAATTGCCGCATATGCGAACTACAGAGATTTATCCTTTGGGTTTGACTGTTGACAAATCTCCAACCAATAAGTTACCATGGGGCACGGATTCAACATTACCGTATCCAGTTCCAATTTTACATATTCTCGGAACATCCGGAAAATTATGCAGTTTTCATATGGTCAATTTAGCACCAAATTGTCCTGCCATTAATGTTTCTCCTACAGAAATCGTGACACCTCCAGCGCCGTCGCAGCCTACTATTCCACCCCCCGAAATATCATTTAATTTGAATGCTGCAGTGACCAGCACGCCACGTTCAAAGCAACCGGAGGTGACATCAGAACGACCAAAGCCTGCCCCAATGACAAATATATTTGGCGATTCTTTGAAGGCAGCAGGCTTTTTCCAACCACCTGTGGAACAACCAGTGGAACCGCTGAAACCGCAAGAAGAAAAATCTGCGCCACAAATAATTGCAAAACCGATTATTTCCAAAGAAACACCACCAGTGTCAGAATCCACAAAGATAGAAAGCAAGCCAGTTGTAGATAAGGAAGTAAGTTCGCCACAAATAACGGAGCAGAAAGCTTCTATAGATGATAACACGCGAATGCGAGCTTACATGCAAGAACAGACACTATTCGAAAAAGAATTGCGAAACAGATTAGAACCACAGGTATGGGAATGTGGTACAGATGCAGAGAAGAAACAACTCGGAGATATGCCTGTTGATATAGAACTATTTTTAAGGGATTTGGAGGACACGACCAACAGTTTATCCAGTGATATAGAATTTTTGAAACGTCTGCTGCTTGAGTCATTTGCATGGGTTGAAGCAACTAAGTCGAAGAATGCAGCCAGTGTTGATATTACTACTAGAAATTGTAATGAAAATAGCAAAATAGCGGATTTGCAACGGTCGTATTACTACATACAAACGCAGTTGAATGAAGTAAGTAAAATGTTAGATTTGGAATGGTCAGATCACAAAGCGAAATCGAAGATGAAAATGCCCAGCTTGGAGTATGTGTACCAAAATCTTCTGACGCATAATAGAATTATTGCAAAGGAGAAAGAGAAGCTCGAGCACATTGCGCGGCGGTGGAAGTTTCTTAAACGCTCACTAACGGCGGGCGGCGTGTCTAATCTTAATCGTTTGATGGCGAGCTTAAATATAAACTCGCCAAAGTCACCAGCGTCGATCATTCGTGGAAAAACCGACGTTATAGACGGTCGTTGCAAAACCATCGCCTCGAAAACTCTGAGTTTTACTCCTAAAAAACAATTGAAGCTAAGAACGTTGCTCATCGAATCGTCTCCGAGAGTTATCAAGCCGATTAATCCATCACCGATTCAGGATCGTCTAAAGGCCACGTTATCATCTTTAGCGTCTCTTAATCCTGTGATCAATGAGACTAGAACAAAAACCGAGCCGCCGATTGTCAAACAGAATATTATTGTTAAGCAGCCAGTCGAGAAACAGATCAAATCACCAAATCCTCTTGCTTCATTAAACAGTATTGTTGCAAGGATTGGTTCGTCCGACACGAATGGTGTCGTCACGCAGAACAAAGCTCAACAGAAGCCACTTCCAGCGACCGTTTCTTTTTCCAGTGCGATTTCTATTAAACCAACAGATAAAAAGCCCGTCATGCTAGGAGTATCTCAATCTAAACCGAAACAAGATCTCAATCTTAATTTTCCAACGTCTTTCACATTTGGAACGCCGACAACAAAATCTCAAGATATTCTTTTTTCGAAATCTCTTCTAGCAGATGCAGCTGCTAAAAACAAGGAGTCTGTGAGCACCGATGGCGTTTCTAAGACTTCGGAATCTGCCTTATTCTCGACCGGATTATTGAAAGACGTACTGTCAACAGAATATCCATTAACGGAGGCAACTCGTGGATCTATAGGAATCGCACGCAATCTTTCAACGCTTTCTACAGCACCGGCTTTGAAATCGGACGCTGCTGTAACGTTTAGCTTCGCTACGCCAAGTATGGCCCCGCCAGTTTCGAAAAGCTCATCCTCCGTTACCGCACTCGATATGATGTCTTTCGCTTACTCGAAATCTTTACCTCAAACTTCTACCACCGAGCCCTCGATAACAGTTCAAGTAGCACCGATGCAAACACCAATAGAATTGTCGACTCTATCTTTAGGATCGCCCAGCTTAACTCTTCAACCGGTCGATCACTCGAGCAACAGCGTGAACGGGAAAACAAATGCCATCACGACTTCTATGAGCTTCGCTGCATTGGCACCCGTTATTACAACGCCGGCTTCCACGACAACTGCCACTATTACATCCGTAATGACTCTCAGCGGGGTCACTATCAGCGTTGTGGACGCAAACGCCACTCGCAAGCCAATGGCGGAGATACCATCCAGCAGCGCGATCGTTATCGAAAAAGTTACCGCGCCTGAAGTAAAATCACAAACTTTTGGTACCGTGACTACCCAGGCTCCAATTTCCTTAGCCACGACATCAATATTCGGTGGCCAGACCACCGTGAAAAACGCAGCGGCGGTGTCAGAGACCATTACACTGCCCGCCACAACTGCTTTTGGCGCAGTTTCTTTTCCGTCGATTGCATCTACTTTCGGGACGTCCACCTTAGCACCGATCACCACTTCGGTGTTCAGCG
The DNA here is from genome assembly GCF_019399895.1 of Cardiocondyla obscurior. Classification (NCBI taxonomy): domain Eukaryota; kingdom Metazoa; phylum Arthropoda; class Insecta; order Hymenoptera; family Formicidae; genus Cardiocondyla; species Cardiocondyla obscurior. The sequence goes on from NC_091864.1 coordinate 8,770,090, forward strand.
GGTTCGCGAACCCGTCGACTGGCATTACCACCAGCTCCTCGACGATGCCTACGAATAGCACAGTGTCTCCTTTCCAAGCTTCTCTGAGCAAGCCAGCGTTTGGTGAAACCGTCGCCACCGTTACCAGCATACCACCTACGAGCTTTGGAATCAATTCTAGCAGTACTTCATCTGCAGACACAATTTCCTTCGGTATTTCTACGACGACGACGACAACGACGACGACAACGACCACCTCGATTACACCGGCGTTCGGCAAGAATCCGATAGCATCTCCAATATCGAATGCACAGTTCTCAAATGTTCAAACACCCGCGTCGACGGCGAATATTTTTGGTAAGGCGATTATCAGTCCTGCATCAACGCCATTCGGTAATACTTCAAGCTCGGTATTCAACACACCCGCTACTTCTTCCAACGCCTCTATATTTGGAGGCAACAACATGAATTCTATCTTCGGATTGACTTCACCGAGCGGAAATATTTTTGGGGGCAACACGGGATACGGCGCGGCTTCAACGGGATCTATATTCAACACCAATGCTCCTAAACCTGGTATCGTATTCGGTGGAACGACAAACACATCTACTTCTCCGTTTGGTGGTACTGCAAGCAACACGTCACCAACGGCGGTCGGTGGTTCTCCTGCGGGAACAAACGTATTTGGAGGTACTGTGTCTAATACATCTCCTATACAGCAGCCTGTACTTAGCGCCCAATCTGCTTTTGGACAAGCTTCCACCTTCGATGCTAAGCCAGTATTCGGATCATCACCCATTTTTGGCGGAGCAAAACCCGTGTTCGGAGGTAGTAGTGGTTTTGGCTCGCTCCCTTCGTTCGAATCTCCTGGCATGGGTAAGAAAAAATAATTGATATTAGTATTAATTGCGTTATTTCGTATCTACTGTTCGTTTATATTAAAAAAAAAATTTTTATAGGATTTGGAAATCCATCTGGTCCTGCAATGGAAAATATGCCAAAAGTATTTGGAGAAGTGGCAGGCAACAGTACATTCGAATCTTTAGCCAATCAATCGGGTGGTCTCAGTTTTGGTAGCTTAGCTCAGAAAAATCCTGAACCAGATAAACCAACATTCACTGCGTATGTATCTTATGTATTTTCGTATTTGATTAATCACGTCAACGAGATAATAATAATAAAATTAAAATGTACAAAAAAATTTAGACATATATTCCAATAATCAAATCTGTTTTTCTTATTTCAGCGGCAGCTCGTTCTCCAGCTGGAGATAAATAAGATATGGTTACTGCAGATTTAGCATCAAAACTGTCATACATCTAACAAAGTATGAATTTTTATCGAATAAAAAAGAATAATTTAACTACAATCGTATATATATAGTTTCGAAAAGATAAACTTTTTACGAAAAAGAAACCCTGTTGTATTATGTCTTGTACATTGTAATAAATAAAAACATCTAGGTTTTATAATAAAATATTTCCACTTGAATGAAGAAAATAATTGATTAATATATTAAATAGTGAGTCGATCCACAGAGTGACAATCACAAAACAGTATGTAAGCTTTTGCGTTGAATGTGAAATAAAAAATATTATTTTAAATTATTCAAAATATTAATTTTGCTTTTCTATTCAGTGTTTAATAATGTTAGTACGAATAATCAAACATTTTTTAAAAATTGTAAAATTTTCTACATTACTTATATCTTTTTTATTAGATCATATGATCTAATCTTTAGCTCATTTAATATCATAATGATTTTTCTATGCATAAAAATCGGTAAATTTATTTTAAATTATATACTTTATTAATAAACTATAATTCTCTGCAAAAAGTATTAAACCTTGATTTAAAAATACATACAAATTAAATAATCAAAGTGAAAAGTAGTAAATGATTATTATACAATATAATCATATGCCTCTTTTAATAGCTTTCGGTGAAATCGATACTTTGGTAGGTTTACATAAATCGATTACACATGGATCGTCTACAGGTGGATGCGTGCAAATCGAAGATGAAGGTAATAATAATGCTAGAGAAATTTCTACGTTACAAGGCTCCATCCACACTTGATGTGACAAAAGAACCGTTGTCCTGAGTCTGTAATCTTTCTGATCGGATGGCTGCATACGTAGATCCGAATGTCGTGGTAGCAGTAATTGCACTTGTTGATCCGGATGTCTCAGCTTTATTCGTAAAGTAGAGGGATCGCGTAAATTCAATATTTTGGCATTTAAAGGAATTCCCAGTAAAAGGCCGCCCGTAAATTTCAGTGCAGCATCAGCGTCACCCCTCGGTTCTTCAATATGCGCTCGGCAAAATCGTGTCGTCGCTGATGGTCTCGGCAATCGTTCTTCCCCTTGCACTAATGGTGTTAGAAGTAGTGGCAGCAAGAGTCGCGTTAAAGAACCTGGCTTCACATCTGTCAAAGTAGGTATTTGTAGAACTAGAGCTCTGGAGAACGGCGGTAGCCTTGACGTATCTTGAGGAAGACCATCAGCTTCCGACAAAAAATAACGAGCCAGTGGTAACGCGCTGCCGGTCGCACCTTTAGTCACCTTGATTAATTCTATAGCCAATGCTTTTAGCCACATATCATTAGCTAAAGTAATATCATTCTCGCCTAATCCACTAAATAAACGCTGCAATCTATAAAAGTAACGACGTATAAGGTTTTATATTTTTATATGTGATTAAAAATATATAGTATATCAAAGTAATTTTTGTATTTAATGAATTAATACATACTTCTGCGTGTACTGAAGAAGAACAAAAATATTGTTGCTGGTATTTGGCATTGAGTTTGCCGAAATAGACGTTGTTGAAGATACAGAGCACTCTTTAAGAACGGATTTTAACAGCAACATGCAACGAATGTATAAAGCGGTGAAACGTGCTGCTCCTTCCATGTGATGATCCATCGCCGCCAAGCGATCAAGATCAATGGCCGCGGTCTCCAAAAGTTGCGTGTGAACTCTCCCTCCCGGTCTAGCATTTTCGATTCCAATTACCATCTTCTCTAAGAACTCACGACCACGTTGATCTCTATTTTCTTCGTCATCCATATCTTCCATTTTTATTCCTGAGCCGCTTGTAAGTGCCGGTCGTAATCGTGGAACTAAATGTGGCATTGTATCTCGTAAATAGTGATAATGCTTGGAAGCATGTTCTGTAAACAGAGCATGCATGCTTGGACAATGCGACGCGGCATTGAAGATTAAAACAAGCACGCTTGCATCTATTATAAATGTGTTAAGGATATTACACATAATTTTAAAAATCTGAAATTCGCATAATAAACAAATTACACAATAAAAAGCAATTAAAAAGATACAAGATGGCTCGTCCACATCTGGTTCGGGTGTATCGAAAAAAGGATGCCGACCAAGAAGTTGTGGTACTAAAGGCAACGTTAAGTACGGATGTGATGCGCCTAATGCTGCTAAACAACTTCTGATACTTTCCCTGTCCTGAGGATATCGAGTTAAATTATCTAACAGACGATTGACGCACATGTAAAGACAATTTGTGGTGGCGAGATGACTAGCAGCTAGCATAGCGTGTAAGCCTTCTCTCACTTCTCCAGAGAAATCTTCCAGCGCGCCTAAAATTGTTTCCAGTTGGTCTTCTTGAAGAGTAACGCTCGCAGACATTTTTTTTAAAGATTCGATAGCTCTTAATCTGACATCCTGAATTTCATCGTTAAACATATCAACCATAAAGTCTAATGAAATTCTAGATATACTCGGTTGTTCTAACGAAAGCATGCAGAGTGCTTCAACTGCAGCTGTTCTTACCTAAAATAAAATTTAGATATAGTTAATGTAAGAAATAATCATAAAAATAAAGAAATGTAATAATAAATTTTTAATAATTATTAAAAAAAAAATTGTTACGCTATGCAATAAATATTGTATAACTACTTCTAAAAATTCATCTTCTAGACCGTGAATGAATGCTCCGCAAGATCCGCTTTTCTCTTCAACTTCGGGTTTGTCTGCATCGATTATTTTTTGTTTTTTATCTAAAGCTTGTTCTATATAACGACGCGATACGCTTTTCATGGTTCCTAAGAGAGACATGGCTGAAGCTCTCACACGAGGTGATAAATCACCCATAAGACTACAAATTTGTGAAAAAGCACAGTCTACCATACGTACATCATCTCCATCAAATCCCATAACAATACTGTAATGTTTAAAAAAAAAACATGAAAGGAAAAGTTACTTAAAAATGTTAAATTTATAATATATTTTTAGTTATATTATATACAGACCTCTCTGGATACTCCCGACCCAAAAGCCAAATGAGTTTCAAAACGGCTCGACGTACTATCTCGTAATCATCGCGAAGAGCTGCGCAGGCTTCTTTAAAAAAGCTTGCTGGAAGCCTGCAACCTCTGTGAGAATGTAATTCTGCCATAGTTTCAAAAGCTTGAGCACGAACCCGTGGATCTTGAGAACGAGCGTAATTTCCAATTAATGCTAAAGTGTCATCTGCAGCATTTGCTGTTAAATAACGTCCAATGATCGAAAGACATCGTGTTTGAACACCATGCCAAGTGTCAGGCAGATGTTCCTGTGCAATCTTTAGTACCAGTGCTCTAAAGAGATAAAACATATTTTTTATTAATAATTTATTATAGAAATCTTTTTACTTTCTTCATTTTTCCATATTAATTTTTTTTTTTTTTTTTTTTTTAAAGTTTAATATTTATTTATTTTTTTTTTATTTTTTAAGTTCCATATTTGAATATTTAAAATTCCATATTTGAATCCCATAAATATATGTATACAAATATACATCATAAAAAAAATAAGATACAACACATGATATATACACCTTTGATAATCTCCTAACTTCAATAGCGTCGCTAATCCCTGGCTTTTAACTCTATGTGACTCCTCATTCCTCAGAAGTTCAGCTGTTTCGTTAATAATTTTAGCCTTCTCCAATGTATCAGGTGTTACTTCTCCTAACTCAGCAAATACCCAGAAAATTTTGGCCCTAACTGCAACTTCTTTCTCAACTGCAAATCTTTCCGCCAGTTTCTTAACGGCAATGGGAACATCCTCGGGTGCTATATATGCTATAGCATCCGAAATACGAACTAGTAACTGTAACGCATCGTTTCCACTCTTGCATTTCTCCAGGCATTCTATGTAAGCTAATGCCGAGCTGCTGTCGGTGCCGTTTTTTGAGCCAGACGTTGATAATAGCCGCAGAGTCTTTAGTCGTTTTGTTGGCGGCTCATTAACAATCTGCGCAAAGATTATATTATATTATAGCTAGTTAAAATATTTGTAACTTGCCTCTGACAACAGACGTGTGATCTTACCGCTTGACTTTGATTAAATTCAGCTAGTACTCGTTTTTTAATTAAAGCTGCCATTCTTGGAACAAATGTCTTATTTCATTATAGATTAGAGCTATTTCTCTTGAAATAATCTTATAATTATGACATTCGAACGTACGTGCGGTATAACCTCAAATTTCGTAAATACAAACATACTTTTTCTTCCCATAGATGGCCCTCCCCTCAAATTCGATATCCACTACTATCAAACACTGACAACTCTTGTTGGATCAAATCGAATTTATTGCTGCCACTGTTTTCCGCGATGCCAATTTATTTTCTCGTTTGTTGTGTCGCGAGAGTGAATGTTAGCTTAATTTTTATTATTTTGTAAATTTTAAGTATTTTTTTTTGTAAAAGTAAATATAGCATTGATTGTGTGTGTTCAGAAGACACGACTAGCCACCGAACGCTGAGTGGATTTTAATTGGCCTACATAAGTCGCTTTTTTCAGCTGAGCCGACTGCATTGGCGTCAATTGGCGTGTTGATCAATACACAGTGTCGTTTAAAAAGCAAATTATATTACGTTCGATTAATGACTACCAAATAATTAATCGACAAGATCAGTCATGGTGAGTGAAGATCTTTAAACCTTCTCTTTCTTTACCAAGTCACATTTAATTATCGTTCAATAACTATGGCAAATAATTTGAAATTGTTTTACAAATTAATTATCAATTTAATAGTGATTGACGATGACCAAATTTTTTTTCTAAGAATAATTGAAATAACTGCAAGGCGTCGGGTGACACAGTGTATTGTTGTTCTGGAAGGATGGGTGCAGGAAAAAGTCAATTTACGGAAGAGGAGTTGCAGGACTATCAGGTGAGACTGCTGAGATATTACTTTTTATTTATTTTTAAATAATTAATTTTTTTTTAATCGAATTATATTTTTCTGATTGATAGGATTTAACATACTTTACTAAGAAAGAAGTTTTACAGTAAGTACAATCATAAGATTGATATTTGTTCAAATTTTTTAAAATTATTGATTGTATTAAATTAAACGGTTAAAAAAAGTATATTGTATATATAAAGTTATATTTTTTTTCTTAATAGTGCACATCAAAAATTCAAGGCACTTGCTCCAGAAAAAGTTGGACATAATAAGAATGCAAAACTGCCAATGTCCAAGATTTTGCAGTATCCTGAATTGAGAGTAAATCCTTTTGGTGACAGGATTTGCAAAGTTTTCAGCTCTAGTCAGGATGGCGACTGCACCTTTGAAGACTTCCTGGACATGATGTCAGTATTCAGTGATGCTGCTCCAAAAGCTGTAAAGGCAGAACATGCATTTAGAATATTCGGTAAAATAATACTTAAATTTTTCATGATTTTTTTAAATTCTCGATTTATTAACAAAATTTTTTTTTGTAAAGATTTCGACGGTGACGATATGCTTGGCGTAGGAGACTTACGACAAGTAGTCGACAGATTGACAGCTCCCCAAAGATTAAATGACAGTGACATACAGCAGCTTCTTCAATTTATTCTCGATGAAGCTGATTTGGACGACGACGGCGCGCTCAGTTTCGCCGAATTTGAACATATTATAGAGAAAAACAGCGACTTTTCTAAGTAAAGTTCTTTAAAATATTATATTACAATATTATATATATATTATATAAATCAAAATTTTTATTTTAATCGCCAATAACATCAAAATCTTTTTACAGGAGTTTTCGAATTCGTTTATAAAAATATCAATACGACAAACTCGCCAATGAAAGACTGAGCATTAATTAACATTAATTTAATTATGGCGGAAGACGTGGGCCTAATACATGCTTGGAAAAAGGAAGAAATATAATTGGTGCGAAATATGGTACTATAAATTGGCCTAAGTCAGATAATGATCTCTTTTAAGTTTTATCGAGCTTATTTATTCGAGATTATAGAAAAAAATGCGCGAACACACTTTTTAATTAAAAATTATCACACATACCATATATAAAACTGCCAAACATCTACAATGATAAATACTCCAAAATATATACTCCGATTTAATGAAGAGAAAACGTGCATTTGTTCGATTAGTAAATAAAGGCTTTTAAGATATACTTCATATGATGAATGCACAAATTTAACATTGTGAAATAATTTTGTGTTTTCTGCTCTAGTAAAAAAAAAAAATTAATTTTTAGTAACTTTTTTAAATATATATTTAAGTATTACAAAAAATACATTCCCCTATGGAAATGTATTATTAAAAAATTAGTTGTGTCTATAACATATTACAAAATTATATATCTCTTATGCTATACCATAAATAATAATGAGCTAAAACTATCTAGTTTTGCTTATCATACTTTATTACAAACATCACCATTCCATTGTTACAATATTTTTCATATTGTAACAATATCCCATACAATATATAAAAATGATAATTTGCCATAATATTCATAAAATTATAATTTGTTTGTAATTTAGGATTGCAGATACCCACTGAAAAAAAAACAAAAACCAATGATTTATCTCCAACAATAACATTCACAAGAATTACACCAGTTCACAAATATATCTTACGGAAGTTTCATCTTCATAAATATCCAACATGCAGTAAATGACACAAGTATACTGAGAAATCCCACACATATTAGAAGAACTCTGTTAAGCTTTGGTGTTGATGGACCATGTGTTTGATCTAGTATGATAAAGCCCAAGCCTCCCATTGTAAACAAGAAACTAGAGGCCAAACCTTCCATGATATACTGCCCATTCACACGATAAGGCATAAATGCTACCTGCAAGAATCATACTAGTTTAGAATTAAAAAATTGGATTGCTGTGGTTAAAGGTATTCTTGACAATGGTCTTACAGGTCTTGTGTGACCATGTTCATCAGTTGTAGATCCTACACTAGGTGGCTCGACAATTACATCATATATAATTCCTGAAAGAAAAAAAAAAAAGTAGATAATTAACAGAGTAATAATATCACATTATCACACTTGAAATCACATAATAAGAATATCGCTATGGTAATAAATATGAGAAAAATTTCAGTATGACTTACCTCCTGTCACTAGGAAATATGACAGCAAGATGAAGGAGAAAACTACCATAGCGCTAGGCTTCACGAACCAGGACGGTCTTTTCAACTTCAAGTTAGGCACTTCTAGGACTAAGAACGGTAACCGGTAAATGTACTCCATCCTGCTGAATGTCTAAGCTATGCTATGGAAAAATAGAGGATCTCGCACAGAAACATCCACCTAATAACCCTTCGCGGTGTTATAACCCGGCAACGTTTATTTACGCGGTCATGCCTCCTCGCTTCTTATTATGGTGCATTCTGGTGCCAACTGCCAGACCTGCCACATCAGTCTAGCTACTCTAGCTTGCATGCGCACGAAGTGTGTTTAGTACTCTCGATTCTCGCGAGTTTTCAAACTGCTCATGCGCATCACACATGCGCAAACCGTCGAGGCTTCTAGACGCAAGTAGCCGGTCGGCCGCCGTTCAAAACTCTGGGTGTCGAGCGATCGCGAGCTTCCGTGAGCTCTCCTCGCCGCCCACCGTGTCGGAGGCGGTAATTATGAGTACGGAGTGAAAAATATCGAATATGTGAACGCGTGTGATAGTGGGCAGAGCATATTAGCAAGGATTTATTGCGGATTCGAATGCGACGAGATTATGCGGCTTAGCGAAGTACAGGATGGGAACCATCGGCACAACAGCGCCTGCTCCTGGATCTCGGGAGAAATCAAAGGTAAGAACCAATCACATTTAAGAATAGACGATTGCGCTGAGTCGTTAGCCAATAAGTATCCGGAAGCAAACGTTACAATTTAAAATTTTTTACTGATATACGCAAGTAATTTTACAATTTCCAATTCTTTACGCGGATATGTGAAGATTTCTGTTTTACATATATAGCTACAAAACGCGTTACTTTTTGAAAACTCAAGTTTTTTTTCTGAAAAAGCCTCAATTATTCCAGTTAGAATGCTGTGTTAAAAAGGCAGATTTAATCGACGCGTAAGTAAAATATGCGACTTGTCACAATTTATTCACGTTATAAATCAATCAATTAATTACGTCGTTAATAATAGTTGACGATTGTTTACACACTTTAACGGCTCGTGTCGGTTTCGTAGCCGCGGTTTTCGCGAGTCATTTCGCGGTGTAATACTTGGCTTTTACAAAGGGCAGCTTCGTCACAGTGCCCTTGTACGTTTTTCCTCGTACTTCGACTAGCACTCCGCCGCCGAATTGTGCTAAATCGGGCGGCATGTATCCCATGGCGATTGGTCGGCCTAGGGTTGGACTTGGCCCTCCAGAAGTGACTCTGCCCACTCGCTCCCCTTCCGGTGTCAATATGGGCGCACCTTCTCTGGCAGGTGGCCCTTGGCCCAATAACAATCCAACTCGTTTCTTTGTTGCTCCGGTCTTGATCTGCTTAAGTATTTGTTGCGCCCCTGGGAAGTTTGTTTCCGCCCTTCGTCGTTTCGCTATGAAAAAGAAAAAGAGAGAAAAAGAGACAGGGAGCTTGATATTTAGCAAAGTTGCAGTAATTCATATTTTGTACAGCGTGAAAAAAAATCATGAGATTATGATTTAAGTTAATTATCATGTATGAGGATTAATGTACTTTGAGAGAGCATACCGACTAGCCATGTGAGGTCGGCTTCAACTGGCGTGGTGTCCTCGTTGATATCGTGACCGTATAGGCAGAGCCCAGCTTCTAGTCTGTAAAATTTAGCGAGAGAAAGAGAGCAAGTTAGATAAATTTTCACTTCGTCACTTTTGTACATTTTTTGTTAAATATATATATATATATATATATATATATATATATATATATATATATATATATATATATATATATCTATCTATCTTTTCAAAATCTCTATAGTTTTTGTTATTTTGAAGTATTATATAAACTGTCTGGCTACCAATTTTGACCTCAAGCTATCTCTGGCTCCAAGACCAGCCAACTTCACATCAGGAACTTCCAAAATCCTCTCGACCAGGCCAATTGCATCATTTGCATGTACAGATATCTCAAAACCATCTTCGCCAGTGTATCCACATCGTGTAATCCTGACAATACTTCCAGACACCTTTGTTTTCACACTGTTCATAAATTTCAGAGTTTGAAGATCGATTTCTACTAGTGATTGAAGGACAGCTGCTGCAGTAGGACCTTGAAGAGCTACTAGACCTCTCTCTAAGGGATCCAAGAAGTCAACATACACATTCTTGTCAATTTTTTTGAAGTCCTCCTGATAGTAAAAAAAAAGAAAAGAAGAAGCATTTTTATCTCGACTGTAAGAATAAAGATAACATATGCAAATTTTTCACCTGACGTTCCAAGAGAAGTTGCTTGTCCTCGTTCCGCCTACCAGCATTAGACACCACAAAGTACTTATTTTCGTCGTCCTTGGTAATTATGAGGTCGTCTAGGATTCCTCCCTTGTCATTAGTAAAAATAGTCAACGTCGCAGCGCCCTTTTTCAGTCTCTTGAGATCACATGTAGTTAGAGATTCCAAATACTCTGCAGCATTTTCGCCAGATACTTGCGTTTGTAGCATATGACCGACGTCGAAAAGCGACGCTAGGGATCTTGTGTGTAGGTGAGACGCAGCTATTGCTTCTCGGTATTGCACCGGTAGTAGCCATCCGGCAAAATCGACGATTTTACCTAAATGCAAAAAAATCGCGTGTAAAATAAACCTCTTAACCTCTTACAATAACAAAAATTTTGCAATAACATTGCGATGCAATGCATCTCGAGAGGAGGTCGTCTTTCTATCGTTATCTTTTTCTTTGTGTGTAAAATTCGAGTAAAACTTCAGAATGTTATTTAGGTTTGTGTTAATAGTTTAACTGAACTTGAAACTTGCCTTGTCTTTCCACATGAAGGTCGTAGAGACAGGTCTTGCGGGCTTTACTGACAGTCGACGTTGACGAGGTCCAACGATTTTCACAGAGAATCGAGCTTCTGTTACGAAATACGGAATCGATCAAACAATTAGAGCCACCTAGTTTCTCCTTAACTCTCAATGTTGTGTTAACACTGCAGGTGTCGCGTATGCCTCCCAGAGTGTTTAGACATTTCTCGAGATTGTCGCAGATAACGAATCTGCCGCAAACAGCGAAACGAAGCATGATGCTTCTTAGTCAATGCTTTATCATTCACTAGCTTGAGTAATTCCGTGCCTCAATAGTAAGCTCCTCGTCGGAGGAGCTGCGATGACCTGCGTTGATATTTGTTATCAGACGTGTAGCAAGCTTTAGAACTGAAATATTGCGATTTGACAAGCTAGAAAGTTATCTTACAGATGGAAATGTGCATTATTATAAATAATCCTATGAAAAATTTAGTTCTTTACATTTTAGTAATGCCTATGCACGTCAGTCCTTAATAATAAAACTTTTTAAACGTTTATACGTTATTTTTTCTTGTTTTATATAAATTATTTTATGAAATAATTTATTTTAGTTCAAAATGTTTTAAAGAAAGAGAAAGTAATGAAAATATTATAATTGTAATAAGCCGTCTCTGCAAATTGTGCAACTACACGATATTGGTACATCTGCGCTATGTAACATTTTTGTTTACTCCTTCTGTTATCTGGCAGGGAGTTATTTTAATCTCCATACGTAAAAAAGGTCATGGATGTTAAAACGATGTGACGAAGGATGGTATTATCAAACTGATAGTTATGGAAAAGTAGTTGGTAATCACGAGACTCGGGATGCTTATTAAATTTTTATTGTACCACGTAATAATAATAATAATATTAATAATAATAATAATAATCATGATCATCATCGCAATAATAAATTGTGATAATAATGACAATAATAAATGGTAGTAATAATAATAATAATCATTTATCATCGTAATAATAATAGTTTCGTAATAATAATAATAATAATAATAATGATACTTTATCATTGTCGGTAATAATCCAATGACAAATGTCAATATTCATATAGTAGCGTGTCGAACGGAGAAACGACCTTAAAAAACGAAGATAGTATCAATGTTCGTTCGTACATTTTGTTTTTTTAGCTTCCGCCGTTTTTTATCTTCTCGCTCGCTCTCTTTAGGATCTCTTCTACCTCTCGCTCTCGCATCTTCCACACGCGCATTCTCACTCGACTTCGCTTCCTCTTTTATTTAATCTTTTTTTTTTCTTTTTTCGCTTTTAATCTCCCCTTTTCTCTCACACACACGCACACTTTCTCCCTCTGTCTCGTGCCTTACACAATTGATGCAAAATGTCCCTACACAGTCCGACGAATGTGTGTGTGTGTACATTTTCCCAGTTATTTTCTTTAAATCAATCCTCACGATCGCATTTTGCTCGACGCTTTCCACATTTTTTTTCCACCATTCCTTCTCGAAATTCGCTAGAATTTTTTTTTCTTTTTTTTTCTTTAAATCCTTGCACGTGTTGACACATTCATTCACACTGGTAAATCAGTTTGGTAGTGGAAGGATCGGGGAAAGAACGGGTTGGCTGTGTGATGGGGCGGTTTGGTGGCGGTAAAGTGGTGAGGGTGGGAAAACAGGATGTATCCGCGGGATTTGTATCGCACGTGAGGATGCTGTAATCGGGCAAAGGGTTACAAGGGAGATGGAGTTGGGAAATTGCAATACTGATGAAAAGAACTGATGAGATGTCGTTGTGATAAAAAATAAAAAAATAAAAAATAAAGTATTAGTGACGTCTTAAGCCTGTCGACCGATAACAGCCTTCTTTCGGGTTGCACCGCGATGTTTAACCGGGCGATCGTTTGCGAATGATCTGTTCTCGATCGAGGGACGTGGCCACCGCGACATCGTGGGCGTCGGAAAAATCTAATAACGATCTACGATCGCGAGGGAAGGAAACTGAACAACTGCGATAACGCGATCTGTGTGCGCTACAGAAAAAAGTACATGTAACTATAATGTTGCCTCGTGTTTCTACGCGATTTTTTTTCCGCTGTTCCAACATAAAATTTTTTTTAATTTTGTTTTCTTATACAGCCTGTCTTTTTGCGCGTTTCTGACTTTTAACTATTGCTGTCCGAGCTACTTTTTCCTCCTATCGCCTCTCCTCCTCATCGCTCGCGTTCCCCAAGCGCGTCGATCTGCCGGCAAAGAATTTTCCCAAATCTGGACCCGTCCTCCGACTGAGCCGGAGTCGGATCCGAGGCACTCGTTCTGGTTGTCCGAAAGTCGCTTGATCGCGCGTCGTTTCCGGCAGGATCGTCGCGCTAGAGAACGCGCTCGCACGTCTCGTACGCGTTGCGTGTGCTAGTTCATGTATGTACGTACATACGAACATACATACATACATACATACATATATGTATATTTATATATATATAGATATATATTCGGCTATTTGTTTCTTTTTTTCTTTTGGTCCTGGTACGAAGGAAACGAGAATTATTCTCTTTTTAATTTTTTTTCCGTCTTTTTGAAGAAAAGTTTCGCGATTTAAAAAAAAAAAAAAAATTTGGAAAGAAATCGCGTACAAATTTTGAAGTACCTCGAAAAGTTTTACGATCTCCAAAGTTTTTGCCCTTGCGTTTATTCGGCCGTGACTTAATTTTTCTATTAACTTTTTACTGGAGGGGAGGGGGACTCTGTTTTGTTGCCTGTCGACATGCAATGTGCAATCACCATAGAGAAATTCTCTTTCTCTCTCTCTCTTTCTCTCGCGCACACACTTTCTCACTTGCTCTCGCGATCTCGCGCTCTCTTTCTCTCTCTTTCTTCCATTTACACTCCCTATATGTATATCTCGAGTTCGATAATTTCGTCTAAAATTCCATTTTCGCCTTAACTATACACAATAATCATAATATATAATAATAATAATCACGATTCGAATACATCATCGATCATTTTTCCGAATATAGATACAATAATTTCTTATTTTTCATCGTCTTCCTATCGCCTCGCTTTCTCGCGCGCTCTCTTTCACACTCTCTCCCTCTCTTTCTCTCTTTTGCAATTACATCTTGCAATAATAATCGTTTAGGTCGTCGTATATCTATACATATACATATACATATATATATATATAATTTATAAAATGAAAATAGGTACAATTTTGGACGCTTTTCTTCGTCGAAAAAACGCTCCGAAAATTTTATTTTCGCTTAATAATGCCCATCGGTTGCGATTCTAGTCCACTTGGTAGTAAAATTTTGTTTATTCTCCTATCTCTCGCATGCATTTATATCTCATTCTCTCGTACTTAATTTCTCTCGTTCTCTCTTTATATTTAAGTCTTTCACTCCTCCATTCTCGCAATTAACTCTTTCTCTCGTCGACAAACACGCTTAATTGATACGCTCTTCCATTCGCTCAGCTCATCACAATAATCATCTCACGATGTTTTATTTGCAGGCAAACCCTTGCTCTCTCACTCACAAAATTGCAGCGATAGTCGCCCTCGCGATATATATCTGCCTTTCCGCCGCTAATTTCTAAAAAAGACCTTAAATTTAGGCTGGCCGATCGCGTGCTTCCGGAATCGACGAGCTTCCGTTTGCGCTTACGAAGGAACGAATTTCATAATCTGGAACATTTTCCACGTGATTACCGCGTATTTACAATTTAACTGCGGGACCAATTCTGCCATTCGTCTCCCGCCGTAACGATCCAAGTCGTTAATTGCGAATATCGTAGTCGCGTGAAAGGTCGTCCAGCCGGAAGTCGTGAGGCACGAAAAATTTATTCTCGCTTATAAACTTTTTTTTTCCCTTTCGCTTATCCTCGATCTACACGCCCGCGAATCGGCCTCGCGATCTTCTCGAAATGATCTCCATAGTTCGAGTTCTCTTTATCGGACCGAGCTCCTCAATTATCTTGTCGTATACATTTCTTTTCGTCGTCGTAAAAAGACTTTAAATCGCATAGATCAATTTCATTTCATGTATCAAAATTTCTGAAGTGAATTTGACTCTTTTCCTTTTTTTTTTTTTTTTTTTTTTTTTCGTAAGAAAAATTTCGCGCGAAGATCACTTTCATTAAGCGCCAAGCCGACTCGCTCCGCAGACATTAACATCTAACAAACTCTTAATCCTCGATCGTAAGCCTAAAGGATGTTTCAAGGATCGGATCTTTTCCCATCCTCGATTTCGCGCTGGTTACCTGTTTTTATTTCGCGGTCCATCGATCGTGCAGTGTTCAATGGCGGCTATGCGCGAGCGCGTGTCGCGGCACGCGCATAGACGCGTGTGTTTTATCGGATTACACTTACAATCTAATTACACGTCGAAAGTAATGTCGTAGTAATGTTCCCACGTGGAGCACATTGTATTTTGATATGTTCGAAAGAACCGCGATGCTACGCCGAGGCCTTCTCGCGCGCCGCATTGCGCGTTGTTAAAACTCGAATGAAGTATTTCACATGAGAAATTACCAAAGATATTGTTTTCAAATTCGAGAAAGCCTCGGCGAAGCGCCGTATACTTTTTTTATATTTTTTCTCAATAAATTTTGCGCCACGTAAATCAAACACACATCTTTCGAGCGTCTAAATATGCAGCGTGACATGATTGATCGATAAGAATTGAGCATGTTTTTCGGCTAGAAACTGCGGCGGCGAAGGGTGAGCTGGACCGCGAGACGAATCTGCAATTGAAATCTGCGTCTCGCACTCCGATCGGGCGTTGGAATATAATTGCCTCGTCAGAGAAACCGACGGGAGTACTTTTATTCGTGATCCTGGTCACCCGTCGTCGTCGCATCTGGAAAGATAATTGACGGCCGATTGGCTGACCTAAAATATTTGATTCCAGTAGCTATCGATACACGCTAGTTTTTGAATTCTCATCGAACACTGCTCACGTACGCGAGACAGATTCGGATCATCGCGTACGTGGTAGGGAAAAGACTAGATTTTTTTTTTTTTTTTTCCGAATTTCGAATTTTCCTTCCACGCGTGCCCGAAGCTCCTTCCATCGTACAGAAGCACCCTTTCGTTTCATAGACGTATTATCATTATCATCATCAACAACAACAAAAAGAACGTTTCTAGAGATACGCATACGCTTGTAATGCGCTTTCGTGCAAAAAGGCTCTCGCGATTTCACAATTTGGATCTCGCTCTTCCACCGTTAGTCGCAATCATCGACCATTCTCGTTCTTATCTCGTAGAGATTAATCATCACATCGTAATCATCAATGAGACAACCTACACAATGCGGAACTCGCTCGTAACCGAAAGAGATTGTATGTATGAATTTAATTGTATGACATGCTTTCTCCTCTCTCTCTTTTTCTTTTCTTACTATGTAGTACTTGTTTTCAGATAGTTTTTTTTTTATTTCTATATATTTTTTTTCGCGCATTAATTAGTTCCAAAATTCAAAATGGTATGTACGTAGCTCGCGACATGCATTGGCGCTTTGAGGATCCCATAGCTTCTCTAATTGCAATCAGAAGCGACCAGAATGATTAGCGAGGAGAAAGATCTTTCTCCTCGCTTCGGCATTCTTTGTCGCAGCTTCTGATTTTTTTTAGCTCGTTATCGCACCTTTCGAACATTAAATTCTCCATCGAAACATCTCAAATCGCGTACATCGCTCTCCATCTCGATCGGCTGGCTCCGTATCAGATGCTGCCGCACGTAATCACGAACAACAAACCGATTTCGAATGCTCGCGGTGTCAAAATTGCGAGCTATTTTTATTTTATCCCACGAACGTAACGGCATCAGGAATTTCTCTCTTAATTTCGTATTAATTCTAAATGTGAATTTGAAATATTAAATGTGAGTGACTGATTAATATGAATATGAGTAATTAATGCGGCAGTAATGAACGAAGCGCGCTCGGGATGGAGAGGGCAATTGAAATAGTTATCTCGCCAATCGACAATAAAGAATGCATCAAGAGTCGATAGCGATAACTAATAATAGTGGTAATAGCACTAATTGCAGTAACTGATAATAACTAATAGCGTTTAATTAATAACGAATATTGCCGGGTGTACGAGTACGCCATGTCGAGATCAATGTAACATTAATTTCACGTCGCATCACATATGTAATATATTTTAATGTACTTAAAGTATTCCGAGGTATCGAATTTTAGCTCAAGCGCGCATCCAAATTTTTCGATGCGACTAGGGGGAAAAGATTTTCAAGAGTTATCCCCCTCTGTTGCTTGCGAGTTTAAGCGTTCGTACGCCCGGTACTTCATCGACAAGGTATAATAGGTAACGATAAAATTTAATAAATGCACGTGTCCTAAACTCCATGTGACAATCGTCAGCGTATTTTAAAGATTCGACACATCCTGCTCTCTCTCTTGGGCAAAAGAAGCCGTTGTCAATTGTGCACGTGCGTGGGCGCGCGCGAGGAACCACATATACGAAAGGTGAATTACAAAACGAAAAGAAAAGGGTTGTAAAGAAAAGAACTAATTACGATTGAATTGACACAAAGAGAACTAGACATGTATCACATCGATTTACCTAATGTATCATACGCGAACGAAGACAGAACAGTTTATAACACGGATTCTAACACATACACTGCCGATAATATAATAATAATTATAATATTAATAATTAATAATATTGTTATAATAATAACATATAATATATAACATAATATAATAATAATAATAATAATAGCGATGTACTAATATTTTCTAGCGATAGCGGTAGCAGTAGGTGTAATAATAGGAGTGGTGGTAGTGTTGGCACTACTATTATGTAATAGTTACGGCAGGCTAAGCCTGCGTGAGTGTATGCGTCTAAGGCATGGGAGGAAAAATAAGGAGGATCGTAACAAAAATAAGAATGAAGTTGTCGGCTAAAATTTAACGTGACCTACGTTCCGACGGATTGCAAGTAATTTTCATTAATCGAAGATCAAGACTCAATCTATATGAGTAGTAACTAAAGAACCGTAGTTTGTATAACGTTGCGTGTACATGTGGGAAGGGTGCGTGCGTGTTGTGTGCAGGATGCGCGCGTATGCGTGCACGTGGTACAAGTTGACCTACTTTACGTTTTCAGGATGAGTGCAGCCAGAGAGTAGGGCCGCTAACTAGCTAACGTAACGGCTACGCTTAACCGACTAATTAGTTAATTAATAATAGGCAGTAACTAATCGTAAAAATCTCTAGCTTGTTTCGTCGTTTTTAAACCAATTCTGACTAGCAAACGTAACTTGACGAGCTCGCTCGCCGAACGCCGCGTTTTCTACCACGCTCGCTTTTCTCTTCTTTTCTACTTTCTCCGCAGAGAATCTTTCTCTTACCGATTATTTTATTTTATTACTTTAAAAAAAAAATTTTTTTATTAAATAGGAACTCTCTCATAACGAGACCGAAAAAAATAGTCGCGTGGAGACTGAAAGCGTGGTCTTCAATAGTAATTCCGCGGCTCGGCGAACGAAAACGTTGCGATGAGACGATTGAAGAGTACGTACAATGGGACGTGGAAGAAATAAAATTCAATCCTCGCGGCTCGTCGTTTCGAACGAGCTCGATTTTCTCCGCGACGCGGCGCGTAAAATGAGATCGAGATTAGTCCCTGCACTCTTCGTCTTCCAAACGAAGAAAGTACTCTGGTAAAAAAAAAAAAAAAAGGGGGGGAGCGCAAAAAAGGAACGTAAAATTTGAATAGCTCTTACGTGGCGTACATCATACGCGAGTAAATTAAAAAAAGAAAAATAAATTGAGAAAGCGAGAGTCGAATTTGATAAGTCTAAGGCGCAAAGAAAAACGCAGAACACATAAATCTTAATTAACGACAATTTGCCTCTATCATCTCCGTCTTTCTCAGTCGTGCGATACCACGCGTCTAACTAAAAAGAAAAATATAACAAACATAATGAAAACCAATCTCGCGCGATTATTAACAACAATAAAATTTCGATGTTTAAGTGCCTAATAATAATTATTATTAGCAATAATAATAATAATTATAAAAATAATAATAATAAAGGAAGAGAGAAGGATTGTAATTTCCTAACGCGGTATCGTGTTCCGTTTTTTACTTTCGCGTAAAAATATTTAATCGCTAAGTGACGTATAGTACTTAATCAGTTTATGTCGTGATTAGCGTGTAGGTGTGTTTTGTGTGTGTGTACAATTAAAAAGAAAAGGAGCCGCGTAAAGAAGGAAAAGAAAAAAAGGGGGAGGCTCTCGAAATGTGGCTTCTCTTTTCTTACTACCGCTTCTCGTCGATTTACTTAAGAATTATTATTTTGTAACGTATTATGGCTTCGACGATCCGAACTTTGAACCGAGAGAATTGCATCCCGGATTTTTTTCTCTCTCTCTTTTTCTCTCTTTTTCCCCTCTCCCTTTCATTTCTCTATAAAATACGCCTCCAATTGCCCTCTGGCAATCTCGTTGTAATAATAATTATAATAATTAATAATTAATAGTAATCATAATAAAGTCGTAGGCTAATCGCGGTATCGAAAAGCTGGGGCTTGCTAGACGGATTCTCGACGTTTTAATTTATTTTATTACTTTGCGAATTTGCTTTTCACGTATCTTCGTCGATCATGGGTCAATTAATTTTTTTTTCGAGCGAGACATTACGTGAGAGATCCCGTCTAACAGCCTCACCAGAAAAGCGTGAGGGTGGGTATTTTTATATGCAAAAGGAAAAACTCGATGGAACAACAACAATCGAAGCTTCATGAAAGATCCATTCGCACCGTACATTCATCTTTTTTTTTTATAACTTTTTGAATGTTTATCGTTTTTGCTTATACAAGGATCGGCCCGGATCCTGGCCGGCGGTTTGACACAACGAAAAGAGGCTACGTTTTGTCAGCAACGCAGATATTTCCTCGTGCACGGTCCCGCCATCCCGCCAATTCCACAGATTGCATCTCCAGCATCATGTTTTCCCTTCTTTCCCTTTTTTTTTATTTCTCTTTTTGATCTCTTGATTTTATTTTCTTCATTTCTTTCTCGCACGCAGAGGTGATATGCGCGCCGCACAATCTCATCGAAATTATCTCATCCTCAAGCCTCCTACTTTCCTTTTCTCTTTCCGTCTCCCTCTTTCTTTTACCTCATTAAATAAGTACCGATTTCGCCTGTCCGAGTTAACACCCGTCTCGGCTTTGTACCTTTTTTTGACTAGAATTGAATTTCGAACGAAAGATCGCTTCTTCTCTGCCGCGATCTTCTCGGAGGCTTGAGATCGTTTTTTCCCCTTTCATTCTCTCTTTTTTTCCAAATTTTTTTTCTGTCGAACGATGCTGGCCGGCGGGACCGAAAGTGCGTCGGTGTGTTTGCCCAAAAGGGGACTTCGACCAAACTCAATCGATACCATTAAACCTGCACGCGCATCCTCGTCGCGCTCTTTGGAGCATCGTGCTGGTGGTTCGCATGCAAAAGTTTTGCAGAGCTGTCCTCGTCGCGACGAGGCTGTGCGTCGAAAATTAACGATAACTTGCGCTGTATTACTCGGTAACTAACTGTACGTAAAAGTCTGAATTCTGAAACTTAACGTCCGCTTTTTTTTTTTTCTTTCCGGAGTCAAGGCCAAATCGCGCTTCGTTCCTTTGCCGAAAATGTATCCATCAGAACAGTACAATTAATCTGCATCACTTTTTTCAAGTAATTTTCTAAACTTATCCAAAGGCAATACTTCGAGGATGCAGAAACAAAAAGCGGCATCTCTCCGAAATTCTCTTTTGCTAAAAGTAAAAAAATGTCCGTATTTTTTATTTTCTCAATCGTGGAACGAAGCGCGATCGCCGCTAGACTCACAACCAAGTTTACCGCGAACAGACGTGAGACAACATTGTATATGGGGGATGAACGGTTGGGGCGGTGGGTGAAAGGGATGCTTTGTTCCTGCGGGAGCGTGATGAGGTGGATTGGTTCGCCGGTGGGGACAGGTGGTAGGGTATTTTGTATTGTGTAGAAAAACAACGTTGTAAGTGAAATAACTTAACGTTGCACTTGAAAGATCGTTAAAATAATGGGGCGCGGGACACCTGAACACGCATTGCCCGAACGCAATCGCGATATCGTCGAGCGGTCTGAAATGGTCCTGGACGAACGTCGGTCGATCAAAGGGTTAATCAAACGGTTGAGCATCCGACGCCGGATGGAGTCGGACGAACTTCCGAGAGTCGCCAAACTTGGCGCTTTTTTTATTTTTATTTTTTTTTTATTTCTTTCACGTTGATTACTCGGCGGATAATTTCAATCTGAAATCCCGGCTCGCGTGTTCAGGTACCCTCCGATTCGCGTCCGAGTCCCAAAGTCCTTTCTCGTTGATCTCCGTAGTGAGTGCCTCCGCGATTTCTTTATTGAATAGAGGCGGTGCGCGCGGTATGCGCGGCGCTACCGCTCGGTCCTTACTTATATACTGGAGTACGTGTAATTAATAATTATTCATGTGTGTATGCGGTACGGTTAACTGTTAATTAAGTCATCTTGAATGATTACTGTAATTAATTAATCGTTATCAGTTAGTTAAATATGGCTCCACCGTGCAATCGTCTATCTCTCTCCTTCTTTCTCTCGCTATCTTCTCCACCTCGCGCCCTATCAGCTTCATCAGCTTGCTTTCTCGCGCCTATCTCAGAGTATACAACGTACACGTTGGCTAAACTACAGACACTTAGTACACTTATTATCATATTTATTTATTAAATGTCGATTGAATCGTGAAAGGAGAGGTTGCGAGCGACCGATTCGGTGAGGTTGGGAAATTTTTTTTCTTTTTTTTTTTTTTTTTTAATTTTGCTCTTAGATTTTTTCTCAAGTAATGCGATCGAATTTTTCGCGCCGGCCGCTCGAGGCCCAAAGAACTGAGTCACAAGTCCCCTCGGGGATGGAAACGCTTAGTCAAACGGTGGATCGGGATGGGAGAGGTTTCAATAGGAAGTTGCACACGAAATGAATCCGGTATACTTCCGGTCGCGCCACTATCCGATTAACGGTAGATGGTGTACGACAAGATTCTGCAGACACTGAAAAAGACCACGTGCTTCCTGTATACTTACTTATTTAACTGTTTAACTGCGGTACACTGTGATTACTGTCCTACTATAGCACTACTAATTGTGAGTTATACTTGAGAACTGTCTGTTTACTGTAACGGAAAACCCTGACGAAGGCACCCACTCAGCGGACATGTATTGATTCATCTCACGTTCGCGTGTTGCGTTATTATTTTTACTTTTTTTTTTATGCCTATTTAGTTATACGCTTTTGATAAATCCATAATTTTTCGTACGTTATGATTTCACTTGTCTTTCACATAATTAACATTTTCTTTCTTATATTATATTTTTTTTTATTCAATTTGTTGCCAGATAAACGGACTCGGCCTCTCACCTCGGACACGCATGCGGGGGGTTGCTCAGGTTGAGGTTGAAAGAAACACATTCTCCTGAACGTAAGTATGAAGAATATTTTGAAAAGAGTATCGCCTCGCCGTGGGAAGATCACGCGGTACGATCGACATATTCGTGTTCGCATGATCTATCCGCGATGAGGCAGCGCGATGGGTCCGCACGCTCGTCGTCGTCGACCGTTATTAATAGTGTAAATTGTTTGGGATCATGGCAGTCGCTACTTCTTCACGACTTCGATCGATCATAAGGTTTAGAGTCTTTAGATGCTCTCTCTGCTCCCGGTGATTTCCTACTTTTTCTTTCCCATCCGCTCGGCGGCCGAGATTAAGATCCACATTTTCGTTACACGCTTGACGTTAAGCGCGACACTCCGACTTACTTCTATCATCGGTATTGATTGCCGTTCTCTCGGGAGAATTCAAGAAGAATGAGAGTGTCGTGCCTAATGTCAGGAATGTCAAGAATGTGGAGTGGAATTAATCGAATTTTGGTTGCCAAACATTGCATTTAGATGCCAAATTCGTAAATCAGATTGCCTCGACCGCCTTGATTGTTTCGATCTGCCAGGAACCACGGAAAATTTTTTTTATTACCGGTTTGCCGAAAATTTTGTTATCGCGGTCGTTGAAGTCTCCGTAATCCGTTTCCACGTAGGGTATTACCCGTTGACTCGCTGCCGTCATCTCTCTCGAAGTTCTCTCTCTGGGGCCAGGACGAACGCGTGTGCTATGTATGGTCGAATCGACTCGCCGAACGACGGAACCCACCGCCTTAACAACTATGGCTCTTTCATTTATATAGTGGACATTTAAACAACTTATTCCGGTTTTTAATCACGGAGGCTCGGTCAGGGTCACCGCGTGAAGACGCGAATGCCGCCGAGGCGCTCGCACTGCTAGACTGTCGGTTTTATCATATGCTGCGCACTTACGATACACACTGCCGCGAATAATATACGCGTACGTCGTACGTCACGCCGTTGCACCCAGCAAATATTGCCGCGCAATCATAGCTGCACCGCAAAATCCTTGCGCCGGGCGCGACCGTACGCGCGCGGCCGATCGTACGTGCGATATGTATTCGCGCGTCGTGAGATTATTTCATTAAAAAATTAAAACCCGATCGAAAACAAATCAACGGTTTTTGCTTGCAAAGCCGCACTCGAACAACGGCCCTTATGCAATTGCCGCTGCCACATTCCTCTTGGTTGTGTGTTCCTTATGTGGTTATTACACCTTTCGTGGTTGCGTCTCGTGGAACAGGGGGTCTCTCGGTGGCATCCGAGGTGCCTTTCCATTATCTGCATCTTCCGCACGGCTGAGAACTCGGTCTCGAACTTGGTTCGCCGTCTTGCCACTCAGAAAAATCTTTCTCTCGTTTTTCTCGTCGACCCTTGTCGACGAGGTTCTTCGGCACCCTCGCCACCTGTTCAGCGTCGGGACTCGGCCCGACAAAGAGGCCACCCACACGTCACATCCGGGTACTCTTGTGTCAAGTCCGGGACGCGTTTCGAGCGTGCACGCTCACGCGTATCTCCCGCGAGCGCGCACGCTCCGTTCATCATCGGTACTGCATCCAAACGTATGCCAAAGGCCGCGAAATTTTACCGCGTTTTTTCATGTATTTACGTATCACTACGAGCACAAACGCGTGTGCTATTACATCATCCACGAATTTTGCTATTTTCTCTTAAATTACCGTGAAAAATCGTTTTTTCAACGGCGTCTGAGAAGACGCGCCTCCGCCTGGAAAGCGAGACCCTCCTCCCTCACTTTCTCACCCTTTCTTCGGCGAAAAGGGACTTTTTCCAGGCGGATTAGTGTGTTCTGCGCGACGCACGCGAAAATATAACGTTATTTCGGGGCCGAATCGTGTCTTTTCAAAAATTCCTTTTTGGACAATTTACAAAATTAATTGGCTTTACATATCCGTAGCGTCTGTAGTTAAGTGTACAAAAGTGTGCTTTAAGTGTAGAGAAGTGTGAAGATCGTGTCGTTGTCATCGTGTGCTATGAGGGTGAACGCGCGCGCACGCACGCACGCACGCATACGCGCGCGCTCGTGTATTGAGATATGTTTGAGCGCGCGGGGTTGCACGCTCGTGGAACCAGGGCAACTTTGCTTTAACTTGTGTGTCGTTTAGGGCACGGCCCTCCGCGTGTCGGGGACACGCGCCCGCTTTGTAGGTACTTTGTTTGCGTTGATTTCTGTCACTGTTGTATCTGTTCCTTGGCGTGAATACCAATTCTACCGCGGCGGCGGCCGCGCGTAACGCGCGCCCGCACGTCCGCGGATTTTCCGTTTGATTCGTGAAGGTCGAGTCGTATTTGTAAGTGTGTATGCGCTGGGAGTATGCACCAGCGCATCCGGGCTATGGCACTTTTTAGATTATTTAAACATTTAGCAAATTTACATGAAAGAGATTAAGATTATGGGCAGGGCCGATTTTGCAGTCGACGTCGCGCTGTGGATTTTCCTCGTCGTATGTATATATATACATTCTCGTATATATACATACATATTTTCGTCGTTTACCATTGTGGGCCTCTTTTCGACTATCTTAGTCGTTTCCACGGTTGTGGACCACGGTCGGGCGCTTGTTAGCGCATCAGGTCGTCCGTGACACCTCGGGACGTTCCTTCCTGGATTCTCCCGTCGTTGGGCGTCTTCCTCTTGTATCTCGTCGCTCCTCAGCCGCTCTTATTTCCGCCTCGATACCGTCGTCTTTGCGCGGCTTCGTTGCCTCCCTCGCGACGATGACGGACAACCCAACCGTCTCTTTAGATTGTTCACGGTCTCTCGCGCTTTTTCCGCTTCCGCTTTGTGACCGCGAGCTCGTTTTGCGCCGCGGCTCGCGGACAACGTCCCGCCGTTTTCTCCTATCATCGTAGAGCCCGAAAATCTCACGCGGGCGCGTTTGCGCCACCGGCCCTCTTACGAGTTACGGGCATATGTAAATCAATATATTTGTAAATTATTTTTTTGTGCTTTTTTTCCCCCCCACCGCGGTACGAGCCGCGGGGGAAGTTTTTTTTTTATTATTACTTTTTCTTTATCTTTATCCTCGCTTACGTCTCAGTTGATTACAGAACATACACTACTAGATCTATTGTTTAACGCGCTTGTGTGTGTGTTTTATTACGTTTTACTTTTTTTGTATTATCCTCCGATTAAATTTAAAATTATGGTACACGTTCGCGGGGCACGGGCCGGCGCCTCGGGATTTCTTCCTTCTCGCGCGGGGATGCGAAGGTTGGGGAATCATCCCGCCGATAGTTAACGTCGCTTTACTGATTGAAAAAGCAACCCTCGGCGCACGGCAGGATGCACCGGTCGAAAGCAGTCGTCTATCAATCGTTTCATGACCGCGATTTTATCATGAAGGATCCCGACGTGATAGTGATGGTAGTGTTTTGTATTGTTGTCGCTGTTTCACTATTTTTTTTTTTTTTGTGATGGTGATAGTGAGATGGTGGTAATTATTAAACGCTGACCTTTCCATCCTTTCCTGCTTCGCTATTTCGCGCTCTTACTACCCGTTTTCGTGCACCGTTCTCAGTATATCTCGACGCCTCGATTAAGGATCGTAAAATGAAATTACGTGTTCTATTAGAAAATCGGATGACTCGCGAATTTCCGACGAGCATTTGCCTCGCGCTTTGGTTGCGCAACACGTGTGCTAACAGCTTCGCCTAACTAAATTCTGCTCATTCGCTCCCCGTCGTTCATTCTCAACCACGCCGATATTAACTAACACTCCTTTTCTAAGCAGATTTTCTAATTTGTCAGGTTCGCATACGTTCTCTCCGCCAGATTTTCTTCAATTTCTTTCGTCCTTTATTTTCTGCAGCACGCATCTTTCGCACAGAAACGCGGCAAAATTTTTTTTTTTTTTTTTATTTCTATACCTTTTATCTCGGATTTTCTTTTTAATCCGAAAAAAAACTACGCAATTTTTTGTCCGTAGAAATGTTCGCGAAAAATTTGATCCCTACGATGTTAAGTGGGCGTCGAAGTGTGCGACGTTTGCGTTTAGATGTTTTCCTATCGTAGCTGTACAATCCATCGCAATGCCGTATTGTGTGAGTGTGTCTGTATGTAAGTGTATCAATGTGTCAGAGTATCAGTGTCGAGAAAAAGAAAAATGAATTTCCCGATCGGTGGTGCCCGAGAGACAGCGATCGTACCCGCACGCGGCTTCCCCTTGAAGGTGTGAAATCCGCCCTTCAGGGCGACGGAAGCTGGAAAGCGGAAGCGATCGCCGGTCGTCGTGGGCACGCGCCGACAATGAACATAAGCACTGGTTCGATAAGAAACGATTATTGTTGGTTGCGTGAACGAGGTGTATGCACTCGTCCAGCTTTAGGTATTTACATAGAAACTAACCCTATTTCGCATTATGTACGTTCGTTTAAGTTTACCAGTAAATTCTCAGTTTATGCTTGTGATATCAAGGTGTATTTACATACTACTTAATCCGAGGAAAAAACGCCCTGTAACGCAAAAACTTGAATAATAACGATCAATGAATCGACCTGCGGCTGCGATCGCCGAAACTCGAGGAGACCTTACTTTATTTTCTCTTTTTTCTTTTATTTTATTTTTTCCTGGGAAACGCGCAGATAAATTCGCAGAGAATTATAATTTTTTCCAATTTTTAGGATTTACGATCTGCGTGAAAAAATTTATCTTAATGAGAATATTTTTGAGGAAAGATCAAATAATTTTTGGTGAACTTTTTTTTTGGAGGAAAGAAAAAATATCGGGTGTGTCCGTCGAGTTTCGATCGTAAGGCAAGTGCGATTGTTAAATGTAGCTTTGACGATGAATCCTTTAGTGATCTTTTCATCTCTCGTCCCAGATGGTCAAAAAGCCTGGCTATACGGCGGCTTTTCGGCGCGTGTCTTTTACGTTCAACGAAGATGACGACGTTAGGTTATTTTCGTAATTGGCGAACAAATGGACATGATAGATGGCAAGGAGACATGTATATCGTGAAGTAGTTTGAAAAATTTTTTCACAGGTCTCATTTTTTAGAAAGTGTTTTCCGAGCACGTAGTGAGAGAAGAAGATTTCTGCTGATTGTATTCGTAGGCGAAATTTCGTATTCGATTCAATTTTGAAAGGTTTATATTTTGGAAACATGGTTACCGATGGAAAGCGAGGATCGAAAGAGTTCTGAGGGGTAATTTTTTTAATCGAGCCGATCTATAACGAAAAGTCATACGTTTTTTGAAAGGGAGCAATAACAACGGTGAATGTCAATATTCAATAATATGTAAAAAAAAAAAAAATTAGACACGACGAAGAACCGATGAAATCGAGTCACGTAATAAGTAGATTAAATCGACTTTTCCATGTTTTAACTTTTATGTTTTTTTAAATTGCCACTCGTAATTTTTGTCGGCCTTTACTTTTTTTTCAAAAATTCGCGTTTTCGTGCTCCGAGAAAATTCATTTCAACGAAATGCCAAACGTGATTCTCTCCAACGTGTTTTGTAGCCAGGAGTCTCGTCTTCATCTTGTCTGGTCTCATCGAAAGATAATCCCGTCGAAACGAACCGATCCATAAGCTTGGTCAATGATTCGGAGAGATAAACGGGACAATGAAAAATTTGGTCGGCTTTCGAGATTCGGATCGATGGGACGTTATGAGAAAGGATACTTTTAGAAAGGCAGGGGAAGGGAAGGGAGCTGGCTCGAGTCTCTAAAAGTTCGCTCCACGATCAAACCTACAGACTTGTCTTCATATTCCGTCTCTCCCTCGTCATCCTCATCTTCGTATCAACTTTTTCTTTTTTGTCCTTTTGTCTCGTTTTTTCGTTCTTTTTTTTCTTTTTTTTTTTGTTCACCCACCTTCTTTATTTCCTATTCGTCTTCTTCTTATTCTTCATCCTAAGTATTGCGAGAACGTAACGGTATATTGCAAGTAAAAGTTCAAAACGACGCAAGAGCTTTACGCGTTTCAGATTATATTACCCGGAAATAAAAAAATATTTCGCTTATAACGATCACAGGACCTCAGATTACCTGAAGCACGCCATTCTAAAATCTCACTCTCGTCTTCGCATTCGCTCATCCTTGATGCTCACGAAGCATTCGCGTTCACTCGGTCAAATCCACTCGCTCGACGGCGCGCCCGCGAGCCTACGTCAATCCCAAGGTCGTTCATTCGTAAAATCATTCGCATTACGCATACGCGCATCTCCCTTTCTCTCGCACATGCCCTACTTCCACCTGCATCTCGACCTGTGCTGTCGCATTCTCACGCCGACAATACTTGGGACCGCGTAAAACTTCCGGGGGCGCGCGCTCCGCATTCACTCGTATTTCCCTTTCGCCTAACTATCCTAGTCTCATAGACCCTATATTCATTATTTATAATATTTATATATATAATATATATAATATTTAGCATTTAGTTTTTCTTATTTCTCTCTTCTTCGTCGCGTGCTTTGCTCACGAAAAATGCTCGCTCTTTCACGCTTACCGCACCTTCAGTTAAACGTGTAAGTGTGAATGGATTTCGCCCGTTTTTTTTTTGTCTCTATCATACTCTTCATACTCTGTATGTATATATAATATATATAATATAACTGTTTGTAATAACTATATTTTGTTTGTTCGCTTATGAGCTAATAGTTTTCGTGCTACTAACGAGCACAAGTTGCGCGCATTATATCTTCACCTTAAAAGTGTGCTGCTGATGAGTTTTGTAATATATGTATTGTACATACGTGTAATGTGTGTGTGGCTGTGTGTGTAATGTACTTACGTGTGTCCGGTCGTGTGTGTGCGCTGTACGTATCTGTCCCGACGCGTTTACGTTTCCGACGACCGTTCGTTTCTCGTGTCAACGTCGTTTCGTCGCCGTCGCGCGCAAAACGTTGATCGCAACCGAGAGAACGTCCGCGCGGATCGCGTCGCGTCCGTCTAGTCACACACACACGGGGAAGGGGATTTTCGGTACGTATATAATTAACAACCGTACTACGCGACGACACGACGCCACTCACCGGTGGTGGTACGTTCGCCGCGGACGCACACGTCACGATGAGCTTGCGTACGTAGGTGTTATTATTAGGTGTGCGATCCGCTCTTCATTAAGCATTACGGGAGCTTTTTTTACGATTAGGGGGGGGGGCGTAGAGGGGGTGGAACCTTTTAAGCGCGGTTCGGTGGAAATAGACGTATCTATGTATAATATTTATATATATATATATGTTAGGTTTGTTGAGCCTGGCCAGCACGGGACGGCCGAGAGATCGCCCGTTGGACTCTCGGTATCGTCGCGTGCCGCTCGTTCGGCTCTTGTACTGAAAGATTATAGTACCTCGGGGGCCCGTTCAGGATTACCCCACTAGGAGGTGTCCGCGGTGACTTACTTGTTGTTTCTTTAAGCAGCGTTTCGGTAGTTATTATGGCACGTATCGGAAGCCGAGGCGGCGACATGGCAGTGGCGATGTTTTCTGAACATCCTGGTAGGAGACGAGGACGGCGCGAGAACGCCGCCACAAAGTCCGTTCGTGGTCGCCGGTGCGGGACCGATGTAGGAACAAAGACGCGAAGCCGCGGGTGAACGCGGGAGGAAATCGCGAGGGGACGATCGTCGCCACTGCAATCTTGACCGCCTCGCGCCGTGCAACGATTTTGCTGTACACGTATTCTCACTTTTCGCGGCCCCATTCGGAGAGTTCATTAACCGAGGGTGGTCCCACCCGATCAATTTCCGATTGAGGTCCGACCTCACGTCGGTTCTATCCGAGCAGGAAGACACCGAAGTACACATTCTTTCTCGCTAAGTCCTTCCGTTTGTTTCGTATTTTCGTACTGCTGAGACAGCGAGTGAAATTCTAGTGACCACACTTGGGCGCAGGAGCGAGTTACGTCAGCGACGACGACGACGAAACGTCGTCGTCGACCGAAGGAAACGTAATCGCTCTTACGCGCTCTCGGAATTACCGATCATTTCGTCGGCTTTCCTTTTGACGCCACGGTCTTCAGGCTGCTGCTGCTGCTGCTGTTGCTGCTGCGGCTGCTGCTGCTGTTGGTGATGACCGATAGTGACCTGCTGCTGCTGCTGGTGATCGTGCAAGGACGTTGAACGCTCGACCGATTCCGGCTGTTGGTTCATGCGCTCGTTCTGCTGCAGGGTCATCTGATCTGACGCCCAAGGGGTCCACTCGTCTCAGTAGTAACTGAATTTTCATGGTTGCTGATTACTCTGTTGGTTGACGACGTGCTGGGCCAGAGTGAAACTCAGAGCGCGCGGATCGCCGCCGTGAAGCCTGAGGGCCTGCTCTAATCGCTGCTCCTGCAGTCGTAACGCTTCTCCTGAAAAGTAGTAGTTGAGTATCGCGTTGTCGTTAGAAGTCATTCGTTTTAAGTCGCGGGCCGGAAAAGCCTCGAGTTTTGACTTTGGGCGCGCGCCGGGCGCGTCGCCGATTAGCATTACTTACCGAGATCTGGCGTTAAGGTATCCTGCTGAGACATTTGTTGATTCGTATGGTGTCCTGGCATGCCGGAGGTGCTACCTCCGTTGTGCTGTCCCAAATGGTGCCTCACATCGCCACCCACTGCGGAACTCGCCGCGGCTGCCGCCGCTTGAGATACCTGTGCGCAAAGAGCGTGAAAAGAGGGCTAAAAAATGCCACCGGGCTTTATTTTTGTTTCAAAATTATTTCCGCAAGAGTAGGATGCATGAATTGTTTTTAAAACGATAATGGCGAATACATTGAGTCGCCTTGGAGTTTCGTGGCTGTCTGCTTTTTAATGTTAAAATTAGATCTCTTACCGCGAGTCTCAAGGCAGCTTCGGCTTGAGAACGGAGCAGAGCTTCCGCTTGATGCATCCTCAGAGCTTGCTCCGGTCCGCTCGCCTGCACTCCCTGCTGTTGAGGTCCCGTCGATCCTTGAGTACCGCCGCTCATATCACCGTTATTGCCCATTCTCATAGCCGCCGCAAGCGATGCCATGTCGACCGGCGAAAGATTAGGTGATACGGAGTTTTGCAGTCCTAACAGAAATGTCGCTTTCATATCTCGCTTACCGTCGAAAATCTCTTGAAAATTTATTTTCAACGAACGCATCGCGCTTTCTGAATTTTTTCCAGCCGCAATCGCAAGGCGTATTTTATCTCGTTTTCCAATTAAAAAAATTTTATTTTTGATTCGTACGATGTGTTTCGTAATCTTAAATTATAGCGAATAAAGTGAATGAGTACCATGATGCGCGGTGTGCGCGTTGAAAAGGTTTGCTCGCAAACGCGTGCTAACTTTTAACGAGGCAAGAGAGAAAAAGAGAGAAAGAGGAGAGGAATGGGCAGTGAGGAATTCCGATATTTGTTTTTCCTATTTCCACGACGAGTTTCTGAATGAAATACGGACTCGGGCGCGCTCGATGGGAGAAATTGCGTGCGCGATAAATTTTATTAAATTAACTTGCAGCAATATCACACGGGGGTATCGATAATCGCGCGTCGCGTTTCTGCAGGGCAGAGACGTCGTTTCTCTCGGCAACAACGAAACGAGTCGCGTCGGACGGCCGCCTGTAATCGCTCCCGAGCTCCCGTCGAAGACACGAGAAAAGCGGGCAACGAGAGCGCTACGTCGCGAGCAGAGAAACAACATTGTAAATCAAGTTTTATCGGTAATAATTGGAACGAAGCTATCGGCTTTCCCCTCGCGCAATTTCGCACTGATAAGTGATAACGCAGCCCTCGGACATTCGCGCGTCTCGCACGCTTGATCGATCCGTCCGATTGAGACACGACTCGTTCTCGTAATACATAAGTTTACTCCATCGTTATTTATTTAATTTCTCTTACCCGCCGACACGGCAGCCATGACGGCCATACGTTGTTGCTGCGACTGCATCTCCTCGTGGTATTGCTGCGCCGAACCCGGCTGGCTGCCCGTTCGCAGTATCTCGCTGAGCTTGCCGCTTGGCCCCGCCGAAGCCATGTTGTTGTTGTTGTTGTTGTTGTTATTGTTCAGTAGACCGGTGCCTGTGCAAAAATCTGCTCTCGTCAGTATGTACAGGGTAACAGGCGGGCGGGGGGGTATCACGCACATTTTACTAGCCTAACTAGGTAGCATACGTCATTCCGCGTATCGATACACATAAATCGGCACGCTAAAGCGTTAAAAAAGGCAACAACCCGAAAGTGGAAGTCGCCCTGTAAGAGCAGACCATAATGAGCGCCGTTCATATGAGAGAATTATTACTCAGACCAGAAATTCGTAAATATTTTATTTCGACTCAAGCATATATATATTCATGTATATATTCTAGCTTACGTGTACTACAATATGTTCACTAATGATACTTCACAACAGAGTTATGTCATTAACGAAATCAGAGAAAAAAAGGTGAATAACGGCGATGTTACAAACTGTGCTCGAGCAAATGCGACAATATTATATCTATTATATCTAGATACTTGGTGGGCGTTCATTTGTAAGTAGTAGACGTAGAACAAGTATCGTAGCGTACCAGGTTCACTACCGGCCGACGACAGTCTTCCGTTGCCGCTACTGCTGTCCGAATGGGCCGACGGTGACGGGCACATAGGTGGTTGTTGCAAATTTTGCGGTCCTCCGGATTGACTTCCTCCTAAGACGCCCAAACCCGCTCCTGTACAGTGTAAAGACGTTATATTACAGTACCGTCCGGTCGTCGGTAACGTGTATTGCTGTGTACAATTTTCAGAAAAAAAAAAAAAAAAAAGAAAAAAAAGAAAAAAACGCGACGCTTTTCACGCCGTACAATTTCGCAATATTAAACATTAGAGAAACGTCTTTTATACCTAAACTCGAACTCGCGAGAATCTCCCTTTCCCGCCTCTCGGCGGCGGCGCGGCTCAGCACGTACTGTGCCGCGAATTGATGCTTCGGATCCATCCTCATGTGTTCCATATGGCTCAGGAGACCTTAACATCAGAGGAAAACGAGCGTGGTCATAACATAGAAAGATTAACCGTACGGTCACGCGTATACGGACGATAACTGTGTCACTTGGTGTAAACGTACGATATACTCCACAGAATGAAAATCATAAGTTTTACAGCACAGAATGTAACTGAACTGCCTTTACTTTCAACATTGTTCCGAGCTACTGTCGGGCCTCGATCGACCCGCCGATTCGCGATTACGTGGGCTAAATACTTACCGCTCTCATGAGTGAAGACGGCTTGGCACACCGAGCATGGCCACATCCTGAGGCTCGTGCTAAGCTGACTGGTCTCAGGATGGCAGGCCAGATGCTTCCTAAGGCTACCCTCGTTGACGTAGTGCTTCCCGCACACTGGGCACGGGTGGTTGGCGGTCCGTCGCTTCGCTAGGTAAACCCCGGCAACGGAGGTTGTGCAGTCAGCGGAGGGAACAATAGGGCGACACAATTTCAAGGTCAATGCCAAGCAGGATAAGCGTCCCAAGGAACGAAAGCCGCCTCCTCCTCTCATCCAACTCCTCCACCATCATATTTTCTCACATATCTCTCTCTCTCTCTCTCTCTTT
Organism: Cardiocondyla obscurior; assembly: GCF_019399895.1. Taxonomy (NCBI): domain Eukaryota; kingdom Metazoa; phylum Arthropoda; class Insecta; order Hymenoptera; family Formicidae; genus Cardiocondyla; species Cardiocondyla obscurior. Next base: position 8,804,262 of record NC_091864.1, read on the forward strand.
CACGCTTACGTTCACTCTTTCTTTTTTTTCTCTCTCTTTCTTTCTCTCTCTCTCTCTCTCTCTCTCTCTCTCTCTCTCTCTCTCTCTCTCTCTCTCTCTCTCTCTCTTTCATGCTTACGTTCACTCTTTCTCTTTCCCTCTTTTTCTCTCTTTCGTTTTTTTCCCTCCCCCACCTTATTTCTCACGCACTCACGTGCACGCGCGCGCGTACGTACGCACAGATTCCGGTCGACCTCGAAGGCGAAGGGAGACCTTACGAACGCGGATAGCCAAGGACCAGGAGAGTGCACTGACCTCGTGCACGCAGAGTACTCGTCGGCCGGCGCCGTGCCACCGCGCTGCTAACTCCCTTTCACGAGCAAGGTCGCTGGCCCAAAAAGCCAGGATGCACACAGACGTACTCGCGCGCGTTGCACGAATGCGAACGTACAGAGAAAAAGAATGACAATGAAAACTCTTCGGGGTGATCGTCTGCATCCGAAAAATACTCGCCGTTCGCCACGTCGAGTCGAGACGAAAAGACGTCGCCTGTTTCGTCCATCTTCTAGTAGACTTGTATTTTTCTTTTTATCTCGTACGAAGTCCTTGCGCTTTAAATAACGCTAACGTTATGTGCTCGACGTGCGCCTACAAACAGGCGCGATCCGTTAGCGCTCACATTTGAAATGCCGAGCGTGTCGATCACTGTGACAGACCGACCACCGTGTCGGCGCTCACAATCAAGAATAAAACGCTGATTTCTCGCTTTAAAGTTGAACGAAGAAGCAGAGTAGGTTGACTTTTGTTCTCTGTACGTCCGCGAGTCCGCACACGTATCGCGCACGCATGTGTCAAGGCACGCATAGAGATCGAACGAAAGACACCCTCGAAGCACCGTGTACGTGTATTAGCGATAGGTACCCAAGTATTAGTCGGCGAGTGTGCCAAATGCTACACGCCTTTCCCGCCCAGGCGAAAAACAGTACGAAGAAGTGAACAAGGGTAATGTGTGCGTATCGCCCGCGCCAAAGCAAGTTTTTGGGATAGATGCGAAACGTACTTAAAGACTAAAGAACGAACCGCCCTTCGTGTCTTGACGAACGGTTGCTCCACCTCTCCCTTAGTCTTACTCACGATTAACACTGCCGCTCTCGCGTCTATGTCGGTCTCTCTCTTTCTCTATCACGGAACCCTTAAGGATTCTGGCTGAGAATTAAATGCAGTTAAAGCAAACAGAGTTAGAGTTTTTCGCTTGGAAGTTAACGCGCGAGATTTGAACGTTATGCTCGTTAATTACACGGTGAGGAACGACGCGGTCAAGGTTTTGTTTTCAAGCTCGCTTCATGCAACGGTGAACTCTGCTTTACGAGACTCCGTGGCTGGATTCTATTTAATCGATCGGTTATGGCTAATGAAGATTAGTAGGTGCGCGAATAGAGAGACAGAAATGATGGGCAACGCGTGCAGAAAGGAGAGAGACATAGACGTCCGGTCGAGAGGGCGGTTGATACGCGATTTTTCAATACTTACTGGCAACTCCGGAAGCGTTCGGGTCCTTGTGGGTGTGCTTCATGTGCTCCATCAACGCTTCTCCGCCGAGGAAGAGCTTGTGGCATACTGGACAGCTGGTTGCGTTCGGGCCGCCGATCAAGGCGGCGTGTTGCTGGAACACAACACGCTGTTGCAACTCCTTTTTTGGGGGCCCGGAAGAAGAAGTACCGGAAGCAGGCACACGCGGCGCACCGGTAGTAGAGAGCCGACCCAGAGAATACCACCACAGAGTTGCGAACCAGAAGCGCAGGACAGGCAGGGCACAGAACAGAACGATTGACCAGTGAGAGTTAAGGCACCAATAAACCGCCGCCACCACAGACTACTCCTTTGCACTGGGAATTCATGTCGAGTGTGTCTGGTAGGAACTTTGTGGTATCGCGCCCTGGCTGGGTTTCATGTCGGTCAAGCGCGATCGAAAAACAATCGAAATCGCGAAAGAGAAAGAAAAAGTTACATTTTTTTTTTTTCTCTTTCGATATATATCGATGGTTTTCTCTCTTTTCAATAATGATCCATTTGCTGCCGCAATTTATTCACTGCTTGTTGAACGAAAAATATTAAATTTTCATATTTTTACTCTACCTCGGAAATATCTTCGTCTTCCTTTGCAATTAAAATTAAATTTATATTTCTGTACTACTTGAATTATTGAAATAAAATTTCTATTTTTAATATTGCTTCAAAACGGAATATCGTTTGGCAAATGGCTAAATTGCGGCAAGTGAATCGTCGGCGAAGGTACTTGGAAAGATCGTATACAGCTAGCTCTTGGGACAGGAATAAGGTAGAAATCTCGATATTATTGGAATTACGTGCGTAATCTCCAACGTACCGCTACCGTAGGAAGTAGTGTGCCCATGTACGCTTTTCTCAAATACGTTCGTTACCGATTTCAATATTTTGCAGCCTCGTAATTTTACAATATAAATGCAAAAATAGAGGTGCAGGCGGAGTCTTGACCGATCAAAAACATTGTCTTTAATGCCAGATCAGAGCACTTGGTTCGGGTGTAATGACGCGGGGAAAGGAAAGAAAAAAAAGGAATATCATGATCGGAGAAGCGAAGCGTAGGCAAGTACGTGGAAGCCGGGGAGCGATCGGAGAGAATTGATTTAACAATTGCGAATCAAAGATTTCGTCGATTAAAGTGCTGTCGGCATCGATCCTCGCGCATAAGCACATACGAAAGCTAAAGGTCGATGCCAGACGTTGCATTGCGAAAACAAAGCGAGCACTTTCGTCGACCTTGCACCTCCGATCGACCCCGTGCGACCTCATCCATGAACGGGAATGCGAAGCATGGAATGACTAGCTTGTACCATACATCAGTTTTAACTACCACGGTCGCTGCTAGCACATCTTCAGCTTGCATCTGCATTCTTTTCTTTTCTTTTTTTTTCTCTCTCGGCTTTCCTTACTTCGCGACGTCTTAACGTTTTAGATTTATCGCGCGTGGTTTTCCCCACCTTGCTTGTTGTGCTACCAGCGGCCGTGTTAAAATCAGGATTAAAATGAATTTGTAAATGAAATTCGACGTCCTTAGTGCCAGACAGAATGATTTTTTTTTTCTTCATTCTCTAAGGCGTTACGCGGTAAAAGAGCCGATTCGCGTCGATCAAATTATCCTCGTGCTATTTTTTGCCTCCGTTGTTACATCCTCCCTCCCCCCTTTTTATTGCAAGCCGTCTTTTTTTTCTCTCGCTTTTTTTTTCTTTTTAATCTGAGCACGCGAAGGTTGCTTGCACGCATACGAGGCGGTAGGTGTATACACGCGGTCGAGGAAAAACATGGCAGCGGTTTCATACCGCTCGAAAGAGTGCTTAAAACGGCAGTAGAATAAAAAAAAAAAAAAGACGCGAAAGAAGGAGAAGGTTGTGAACGGGCGGGAACGGGCTAAAACGAGACCGGGCGGCAATGACTCCAAAGAGTTTCGGGATCCCCTTCCCCTTATTCCTCTCTTTCTTTCTGTTCTTGCCTCTTCGATTCGCGATATTTCCCTCCTTCTTTTCTCGACACTTTTTCGCCTCTCTCTTTTGCTCCTTCCCACGTGCCTCGCCTTTAAATCTCTTCGTGCCTTTCTTTTTTATTCCTGACCCGGGACAATCGCGAACGCGACAGGGGCAACGGACCCGGAGTGGGACAAGGCTAAAACGAGTTCCGACGACGGTGACTCCGACGATTTTTTTTTTTCGACATCAGCTCTCCTTTTTTTCCACGCGCCTCTTATCTCCGCGTTATCGTCGTCATTCTCCGCGCCGCGAAATTATTTTCGCGCGCACGCATCTCTGTAGTCTTCTCTGTAGCCTCTTCGTACTTCCTCCTTTCTTCGTGATTTTTAACGATGTGCCGGCGCGCAATCCTGATATTCTGCCGACTTCTTCCCGCGCGCGAGCAAGCGGAGACCGGCATGCCAGAGATGCTGCTAAAAAAAGAGAAAGAGGAAGGGAATACTAATCGGACGATAATCGCCTCGTCGTATCCATTTCGGTTTCCTCCTTCCGGTTTTCTATCCCGGTGCCTCGTCGTCCGCGTACGATCTTGCGCGTCTTTCTTCTCGCTTGGCTCGGCTCCACTCTTGTCCCACGATAAACTCGAGAGTGGGTGGCCGGCCGCCGGCATACTTATGCCTTCTATTTCCTTTTTTATCCCGAACCTGGGGCAGCCGCGAGCGCGTTGAGAAGACGGCGACGAGGATGGCATCGCCGGGCATGCCGGCGTCGCCGCCGCCGCCGCCGCCGCTGCATGTAAGTTATTCTCGGAGGGAGGCTGCGGTCCCTAGGTTCGACGCCCCGACCTGGCCCAACTGGAAAAAACCGGTTTCTTCGTCGCGCTTTTCCCTTTTTGCCTGCATCCTCGTTTTTTGCGCCGCGAGTGCCTCGACTTCTCCGCGCTCTTTCCCTTCTTCTCCATTCCGTTCGCCACGGTCGCTCTTTTCTCCTCTCCCGCGCCTCTCTTTCTCTTTCTCTTTCCCTATCTTTCCTGCTCTCCTTTCTCTCTCTTTTTTCTCTCTCGCTCTCTTCTCATTCCTTCGGCTTATTCTCTCCGACTTGGGAGAAAGAGAGAGAGATAGAGAGGTGGACGCGGCGTGGGCGAATCCCCGAGGGACTTTATGATCCGTCGTGACCAGATTCATCTCTCGCGAGCGAGAGCTATACGTACGCTATTCGCTACACGCTGTTCTCGCTACTATTCCCAATTCTATACTTCCTGGTTCCAGCAGCAAAGTTTTACGTACTTATATTTGCCAACAAAGTCGTTGGTTTTCCGCTGCCTCGGCGGGAACCAAGGAATTTCGCTCTAGTAGATTCTTTCTTTTTATTTCTGCTTTCTATACACTTTGATCATATCGTAATGCGAGACAAATGTGGAACGAAGAAGTCTTTAATTCAATAATTTTTCTCGAAAGCTGAAAGCGCACGTGTGCATGATAAATATTCGCAAATTTGCGAGTAATCTCGTTTTCATCGGTTAACTTAATTCCCTGCCGATCAATATCGCCAGATCAACGATCGCCGGATAACACGACGGGATGTACGATAGCCGGCGAAAGTGGCGTTTACATCTGGTAATTTTAAACATTTCTCCGCAAATAATCGTATCAATTTAGTCGCGATGAAGTGTGCGATGATCTTGCGATTGAACGGCTGTAATTATAAATTTTATCGGTATTCCTTGCTCGCTGGGCGCATCTGAATGATCATCGTTATTGGCCAGTTGGCTGATGCGATCGCGCCTCGCTCCTCCGGATTTTTTCGCACCCTATCGCCGATTGGTTCCTCGATTTTTCCAGCGATCCCGGCCGTAGATTATCCGTTTCTCGAGGTCTGAACGCGGGCCCGGGTCAGGGAGTGGCATAAAAAGGAAGTGGGTGTGAGCACACGCGTAGCGGTGCGTGACGTCGGCTACGATGTAGCCATTTTGTGTTCATAGAGACGGGACCATCTTTGATCAAGGCCCGAGATCTTGTTTAGTAGAGCATTTCTATTAGAGGAGACCGAGACGGGAGATTTTTTAATGTACAATTATATACATATATCGTCCGTGATGACAATGTTTAAGTATCTAGACTGCCCTACGACAATCGTAGACCACTTTAACAGGTTCTTCTAAACATTGCAATTAGAATGAAAAAAAAAAGAAAAAAAAAACTTGATTTAAAAATTCGAACTTGTTGCAAACGATTAAAATGATTAATGCAGCCATTAATATCGCGTCAAGTTCAACTGCGTTTAATCTTGCGTTTATACACAATATTAATCTGCTATAAATTATCTGTTTTAATATGATATTTATTTTTGTTGCTCAACTGATGTTTTTTTCCTTCCAGGTTACACGTAAATGTACGCGCGGTGGTATAGGAGTCAAGTGATAACGTAAGTCAAGTACACTTTAACAGCTATTACAGTTTCCTTTTAGATAACAGTTTTAAAAATTCATGCATTTGAAAGTAATTATTGAATTCGATGTTAAGTCCGAATTGATAAGATTGAATTTTTGTTTTCCGGTTGGAAAATATAGAAATCCTTAATTTTTTATAACTATTATTTCTTTATTGAATTTTTAAACGTCCAGAGAAAAGTGTAATTGCACGATTATAATTATTCAAGAAAAAAAAAAAATAATAAGTTGCATCTTCCGCGATATTTTAATTTAGTTTAATTACTTTGATGTTTGAAAGTTTATTACAGTCAGAAAACAATAAAAAAATTTCAATACATTGTTTTATGTAAACAATCGCGTGCTTGCGTTATGTTCGCACGGTAACGGAGTCGTTCGGCCCCGAGACCGTCATCGCGACAAATACCAGAAGCAAATCGTGATCACTACTTATGAATAGTTATCAATCTTAATTGATCATGTCGCGTCGTGCGATACGCGGTAAAGTTATTAGCGTTAGATTTTTCCATCATTAATAAGTATAAACGATTCAAAGTAGTATCGACTTGAGAAACAAATCAAATCAAGCCAGACAGTATCGCGATGCATTTAATTAATCGCAGTTGAACCTGCATCTTAATATTTTCCAATAGCGTAAAATAACTTTATTCGCACGTCGATGATCCATTAAAGTTCTTATCTCCGTTCGAAAAACCGTTTGCGAATTGATGAAGTGTCGAGTGCATCGTAACACTGCACGATCACGCTCTTTTTTTTCATGTTATTGTTTATAATAATGATACGATTATTATAACATATTTTCTATTGATGTGAATTAATGAATCGATCGAAATGGCGTTTATAAATGAATTTATGTTGATTTATGCTCGTACCGACTCTAAGATATCAAATGCAATACCTTTCGGATCCGTTGCTTTTACGGGATAACTATTTATTAGCGCGACATTAATTTCACCCAATCATCCATCGATAAACAAATACGCGAAGTTCATTGCGTCAATTATCTAAACATGAAAAAAATAAATTTATTCCTTTTTCTCGTTTACGAATTAATGTCTGTCTTTCTCGAATTCTGGGTGACTTCTTTCGACGGGTTCCTTTTTACGAGTTGCTAACTACAGTTTTTATCATTTAAGAGCACGTTTTAAATGCGACCAATAATCGACAGCGTGCGAGCTCCTCTCTTTTCCTCGGGCGATAAAATCCGAAGGCCATTTTACGCGCGGTGCGCAATTCTTTTCTCCCGCCCTCCTCTCGTTTCTTCTTTCCCTTTTTTTTTCCTCTCTCTTTTCTTTGCCGTCGTCTTTCCTTGGCTTTTTTAGCAGTGACGAGGTCGCGAGACTCGCCGGCAGACAACCTTCGGTACGATACTTCGGCCGTTCGTTCGGCTCCAGCGCGGCTCGCGGAATCCGCTAAGAGATATTCACTGGTTTGCCCATCTCCTCTTTGTCTCCCGTACGAAAGAAAGAGCACGTTCTCCCTCGCCTCGGCTCGCCCGCTTCGCGCGAACGTTATTTTCTCGAGACGAGAACGCTTTGTCTCCCGATAAGGAAGGCACCAGAAATTCTTGATTCCCTTTCTTCGTTCGCGTTCTGACTCATAACTGCTTTCGGAGCTTTCGGTCGAATGATGAAAAGAGCACAAACAGCGCGAAAGTCCAAAGGATGTATAAAAGAACATCGGAAGTATCTCCGGGAGCTACCGGATTTTTGTTCCGCTCGAGAGAAACAATTTCCCCTGCGATGGTGCAATCGTGTTCGGCGATGTTAGATAAAAGTTGCATGATTTTTTTCCCCGCGTCTCTCCCGTTTTCTAGACGTTCCCGAGAAGGCGCGTGGAAGTCGTGGACGATCGATAGGAATTAATATGCATCGCTAGTCACCCTGTAACTCGTTTTTTAACGCCGCTCCGTTATTAATCCATTCCCAAGAGTCGCGCGCCGATAATTTGCGCATACACGCTCGCACGTGAAAATCAGACACTGGCGACGTGAGGCGAGAATGAGGGAGAAAAAAAAAAAAAAAAAGCACGAGTCTACCTAGCATTACGAGGGTTGGCGACGAAGGCACCCTTCGTATTGTGCCAATAGGAACCCCGGATTCGACCCCGAGTGCATTTCGACTAGGCGAGCGGAAAAAAAGGAGCGCAAAAGGGCGTTGGTACAATGGGGTACAAATCCCACCCTATCGGAAACGCCACGGGAATGATTTCATTAGTATCCGCGCGGGTGATCGAACATGGAGAGAAAAAAAAATAGAGGTGGAAAAAAATCATGGTGGTAGGACCGACGAAAATTCGCGCCTGCGAGACAGCAGAAGAACCTCGAGACGCAAGATCGGAAAGTAAAGTAAGAACGTCGGGCGCGAGAGTCACTTGAACTTTTCGTAAATGTTAATTTAATTTTTATTATTTTTTTTGCGCCGACTATGGGCCGCTCGACGGTCAAAAAAAAATGCGAGAGTCATAGCAGTAAAGTCGCGCGAGGCCGCCCGGTCGCTTGATCTTTGTTTCTGTACATCACTCCGACGCAGGTTCACGTGATGTAAAAGAATTTATACACCGAATATTACGTCGAAATTTCCTTTAACGTAGGAGAAGAAAGAGCAAATAACGCGCGTGCTTTGTAATATCTAATAATATCCAAATCGTGATAAATATCGAGACATTACTATAAGCGCTACTTGCAAAAAAAAAAAAAAAACCGTGAAAATTACGGGAAAAGATCAAATAAAAAAAATTCGCGAGACAAAATCCCGTGAATCAATTTTTAAAGAGTCATACCGCGAAAGAGACCGTCCTACTTTTCTATTTTAATGCCGCAAAAGAGACAAAGAGTGAAAAGTCCTTTTGGAGATTCGCCAGCCGGTGATGTTTACCGACGAAAAAGAGAAGGAGAGAAAGAAAGAGGCCGTAACGGGAATCCAAAATTGGAGGCGGGAGGTGTGCGGGGTGAATCGTGCTTAATTAGAAGAGTTCCGAAATTAAGAAACGACAATCGGCCGCGATCGACAGGCGAAAGCGTTTGCATTGTGCTCTTCAGTGACACATCACCGTTTTTCTTTATGACTTGCTGTTACGACGGTCGCAACGTAAGACATTAATAAATTGCGTAATCATGACGGCAAAAAAAAAAGAGGGGTACAAGAGCTGCATTAATATCGTTTCACAGCCCGCGAGATCAATCAGGCGACGATATTCTGCAATATACAATTTCACGCGCACCGTTAATTAAATCGGCACCGCGTATCAAACACGCGAAAAATACTCATTTTGCGCCATAACGCTATCATAATTTCACGTATTTTGAGAAAACTGCGCAACCTAGGGGCGGATATGCGTGTGTGTGAGAGTGAACATGTGTATGGGCGTGTTTCGCGCGAATGGATCATTACAATGAAAATCGGAGACCACAATTTTACAGGTACGACGAATGGCATATGTAAACGCGCCGTGAAACGAGTTGAAATTACACCCGAAAGGAATTCCCATAGGCTTTCCCATATATTGACCCGATCGTTTTACCTTTAATCGTTGCCATGGGTACTTCGAACACTGCGACAAAGAGACCAGCATGAAATGGAGATCAATTTGAATTAATGTGATACCATTAAATCGTCAGTCATAGGTTTAGATTTTCAGGAGTGTCCATATCGGCCGTGTGTGCACGCTCTCGCGAAAGAAATGGTAAAAAAAAAAAAAAACATCGCGTAAATACCGCGAGCACGGTAATTAATTAGCGTCCCGGCGAAAATACGGCGCGATAAGCGGGTAAAACCACCTCCCGTTCCACGCGCAAATAGATTTACATTTATCGCAAGCGATCAATCCGTGCGCGAGGATCGCGTAGAAAAAAAAAAGGAAAAAAAATCCAGCGCGCGCGTTAAACGTGATACAACCACCGCGCGATTTTTTTTTTTTTTAAGTACAGCAGAGGGTAGGAGTGGGATAAATCTCCGTAGCGAGAGAAAATAAATCTGATGGCTAACGAGTTTTTACCGAGCTGCGCGCCGGGGCAATTAAGAAGAGGGGTGGAGGAGGGTCCGGGGAACGGAGGGATGACAGGAAGGCCCCGGAGGTGAGTTAGAAGAAGGTTGAAAGATACGCGGGGAAAAGATCCGCGAGGCGGCGGGGAAGGTGGAGGGTTGTATCGTGTTGCACGACATTCAACCCTTGTACCGCTGAACTGTAGATAAATACTGCGCTATGTAAAAGTGGCTAAGAACCGCGAGAGAACTATGAATGGAGGGAGACGAAGAAATCAGAGGTGGCCAAATTCGCGTACTCGCGGTTTTCATAATTTCGCGTTTTTATTCACGGTCAAATTTCACTCGGATCGGTCGGACGACTCTTGGACTTTTACGGAAGTAGAAGTCTTGCAATGAAGATAAAAGAGAGGAAAAGAGAGAAAGCTGATGCTCTCGGTGACGAGGTTTTACGGGAAGATTTTACATCCTAACGGCGAGCGGGAAGAAATTTCGGCACGAAACGAGTTCTCCTGTGGTCCGGTGGCGCGAAATTCGGGACCGTGGACGTATTAAGCGGATACATATCGCGGCAGTGTATCGTCGCGATGTTCTGCCCCTGTTCCGAGCCGTGCGGGAAGAGGGTAACAGTTAATAGGATACACGGATAGAGAAGAGAAGAAGGACGAGGAGACGCAAAGGGAGGACCAGGGGGAGGTGTGTAGGTACCATAGACGAGTTTCTATGCCCGGGCTACCGATCGTTCTCTATAATACATTTACGCTCCAGCCTATTATAATATTGTACTCTGGGTGTATTGTCTTTCTTAGCGGGATAATGTTTCGTCGACACGCCAGGCCTCGACCTGGAGCGTAACTCTTTCATTTCCCCCTTGCTCTCCACCGTACTTCCGTGAGCCGTTCCTCTTTCTCCGTCTCGTCTTGCTTTCTCTGCGTCTCAAGCCATCCGTGTTCCGGTTGCTTTTCCTTTCTCTCCGTTTCTCTCGCTGGGGTTCTTGTATTTTTTTTTCCTTTTTTTTTTTTTTAAACAACGATCCATTAGCTATCGGGGCGCAGTAGCCCGACGCGAAGGAGACGGGCGGGCTAGGCGGTCTGAAATAGCGAAAACAATTTCAAGAAATCTGCCCCGGCGAAAATTCGATTAGCCGCGGAAGATGGGCTCGAGCTCTCCATTTGTTTCGTTTCGTTTTATTTTCAGCGGGCGTACTCTGTTTCTGTCGCGCGCTCGCGCCGGCGGCTTTTAATTACTTCGCCGTTGCGCTCGCCGTAAGATCTTCTCTTCCCTTCCTGCCGCTCCTCCCTCTGCACCTTCTCCATTTCTTCTCGCCGCCTCCTCCCGTGGTTTTTCTTCCTCGTTTAACGCGGGCTACGTGCATCCCGATGTTTTTGCCGATAAGCCTGGACAACGCCGCCGTTCTCGCGGCATCGTAGCTTGATACGTAGCCGCATATTTCGTATTAGTATTTAATCTGACGCGCTGATCTCGCGCGCATAAGCCGGCTATTCAGGAATAGTTTCGCGTAGGGCCGAGCCCTACCGCTGGAAAGCTCATCAAGGCTGTGTTACTGAGAAAAAACGTAGGGTCAAATAACTCGACTGCAAAAAATATTCTCATTAGTGCGAGGATTATCGCACGGCGCACGTAAAAAAAGAAGACCGGCGGCAGCAATAGGGTCGTCATTATGCGTCAGTTCATTCTCTCGCAACTGCGCATTTTTAGGAGAAGAAAAAAAAATAATAAGGGGGTAAAGAATCGGTGGGCTCGTAAGGCGGGGGCACGATTTCACGGGTGATTTATCGGGGTCACGCGGGGGACGGTAACGGGATAATCTGACGGCTTTAGCCGTGGATTAGGTTTCAATTAGAGAAGCCCGATGAGCCGGGCGTTAAAAGAACGATATTTATTGCCGGGCCGTCCGACGTGTGAACGGATTAAGCCCTGTGTAAAGCCTGGACGCGCGCCGCACCTGATTCCGCGATTCGCAAAAATCGTACGGCCGCCCGAAAAATCGCGGTGATTTACACAGCTTACATATTTCCACCGTTCGGCATTTAATCCCCGTCTTTCACGACAAAATATTGCGTCTCGCGCCGGTAAAATCATCGTTCTGCGAATTATGCAATCAGCGTAAATTGGAAGAAGTACAAGCGCTTTTTTTCCCGACGGAGAAAGAGAGAGGAAGAGAAAGAAGGAAAAGAAGACGGAGACGAAGAGGAGAAGATTGAAAAAAAGGGATAAGAGCGCCTTACGAGCCGACAGATGCCTTCCCACGTTTTTTCGTCGAGACATGTGCCCGGCGCGAAAGGCGAAAGGGTTGAGAAATTCAGTTGTCGGTCGAGGTGGGGCGGTAAAAAAAAAAAAAAAACTGCCCCACGATACAGGATTCCGGTGGTAATCGCAGCGAGCCGCGATTCCACGCGAGCGAGGGGTGAATTCGATTAACGGGGTCGTTCTCTCAGATCGGACTGTATTTTTTTTTTCTTTTCTTTCTTTTCCTTTTTTTTAAACCTCTGTCCCTCTAATAACCGGTCGGGCGCCACGCACCCTTGGCCACCGTGAAGTTGCGTGTGTAAACAACGATTGTTCATTCACGGCGATTTGTATGGGAAAATCCTCGGGTGTATATCGCTTATAACGCAATGCATCAAAGAGCCCTCTCGGCCCTCGTGGCATCTTTGTGTGCCGGATTTCTGCCGAGGGCGTCAATTATTTCGCCGCGATCGGATCCTTCAGGCACCTCCGTCCTGCTCATCTCTGTCTGAAGATCGCTGTGAGCTCTATGATTTTTAGGCGACAAGATTTTTTTTTCTCCCGATCAGTCTTCGAATCGTGTAACGTCAATTCCGTGATGATAAGCGCCATATGAGAATTTAGAGGCAAAAGCAGAAGCCCAAGCATCCCGCGAAGGATCCCAGAGGAATTATCCAAAGCTCTCGATGTATGGTTATTTCGATAGATAAAAGTATACGCTATATTATCTACAAAAAAAGGGAGTCTACGAGATCATGGCGCGATTATTAGGTCTGGGACGTGGATTTGAATTTTTTTTTATCTGCAAGCTTGATGTCTGCCGGTATGCGCTTAAGCCCATCCGTCGTATTTCCACCGAACGACGATTGTTTTAACTTGCTTGAGACTTGCATCGATTATGTAGGGAGCCCTCGAAACGGAACAAAGGAAACGGCGGACAACGGGAATCTATCTGTACAAGTATCGAGGCAAGCGTGAACCCACCACCACCATATATGCGTGCGTACGAGTAACGAGAAACGTGTGTCGCGCGAGAAAGAGTTAATACAAGATTTTCGATCGTTAGAGGGAGCGATTATAGCGGAAGTATATGAAACACGCGATTATACCGAGCTTCGATCGAACCTTTCTTCTCTAGTTCATTTTCCCTTTCGGTTAATTACCGGCACCGCGTATTCAGCGAATTTGCGAGTTGGACGTCGGATTTGGTACATACATGACTGACCTTCGACGTGTGAGTACGGAGACTGGACTCCGTGGCGAAACCCTTGCCGCAGATGTTACAGTGGAACGGCCGGTTCTTCGCCCGCTCCACCTGAGCGTCGTGATTCCTCAGGTGTTGCTGCAAATTCGACAGTTGGATGAAGGCCCGCCCGCAGTCCGGTAAATGGCACTTGTACGGTCGTTCACCTGCGATCAGATACCGTAAGGCGTATTAGAATTTCGTGCGGCTGTGCACGGCCGTACGTAAATTGTGTTACACTGGAACACGTAACGGCCCCGTACACGCTCGATCGGGAAATTCGCACCGGTCATGCCACGTGATTTTCCTACAGACTGCTCGAAACTTAAAATTTAATCCCCTGTTAAAGAATGAATAAATGCCGGCATGCACTTTCGCAAATCTTTTTTCGACCGGCTTATTATTTTTATAATAAATGTGTGATTTTTTACTACGCTAGATATTGTAACAAGCGCGCTTTTTTTCCACGTTAAAGAAAATTAACCTTTACATTTAATCATTCTTAGCAATTACGGGTGTACGCATATATCTTATAAGGTATTTTATAATATTACTCTAAATACTTCTTGCTTTAAATTAAATGTATACATACGCTATTTGTTATAATACACCTATTTTATATTAATTATATTCATTTCGTTACGTCAATAACATGAAAATAATTAATCTAATCGACAAGTATCGTAACATAACCAACAGTTATAGATTTGAGATGTATTAGAGTGAATATTCGGCATATAATACAGCGTAATATTTAATATAATATTCAGCGTTGAAATTTTTCTTTAACGCATTAAAATATGTATAGGTATTCGTTCAAGGACGTAAATAAAATCGGCCGGTCGAGCGCTCGAGCGGCGTACGTGCCTCGTGAGACCTATGTATGTACGTCACGCATCCCTTAGTTAGAGTCGCGCTAGTCAGACCACGCACCCTCTAGAGAGCGGACCTCTTGTCGTAAGTAGGTGTAGTTATTGCAAATTGGCGATGAAAGAGTAATTAAAGACGCGTGATTTTTTTTAACAGACATTAATGCAAACATCTCTTAAATATAATTTTTTTATTTTTATGTTTCAGGATTATGGTAGCTGTAACTCCTGCTGCTGCGCATCGATTATCAAGTAAGTAGCATGCTTGCCTTGTATTAACACTATGGGAAATTTACTTTATTAATAAAAAGTAATAATACCGCGGTATAAAATACGATAATATAAAACAGTCTCCCACGCCGAATATAATATAAAATTAATTAAATTTTTTTTTAATACGGTAGCAAATTATAGGAAAAGGGTTAGGTTTTTCTACTTTTAAATAAATTTTAACTCTTTAGTGGATCGTCGTATTTGCATCTATTTATAGTGGCCGCAGTGCTTTCCTATTATTCGTAATCATACGTGAGGTATTCATATTCCGTAAGTCGTTTATACCGTTTACTTTTGATTGGCGTGTAAGAGTAGGTATCATCCGTTTAACGTATCGTGCATTCAATATTAACTTTGTCCTCGCGGTCTGGCGCGACGAAGATTGATGAAGAGATTGAAACGTCATTAATGACTCGTTTGTCAGCTCGCCAAGTATGTCTCTCACTCCTTGGCTACGCTCTTAAAAGGTAGACGCTTAGTGGAAAAACGCGCTTAGGAAGTGAATTGGCTGGTCAGTGACTCTCGGTTGTATTTTTCCCCCTTTTTTCGCCGGCGCGCTTTTTTTTTACGGGCATGCAACAGGTTTCTACATCTACATCAAAGATGTAGGTGGGAAGAAAAATGCCGCATTTTTCCCCGTGTCACGCGCAGAAAGGCGCGGACGGCGCCGGCTACTGCGCAAATTGGAGGCAGCTAACGCGCAAATATTTTCCATGCTAATGCGCGATGTTATTTATTATGCGGCCTTAGAAAAACTTCTGTCTGCCTTAAAGTACGAATATTTAAGCGCGCCGCCCGTAATAATGATAAAGTAACGTAGCCTCTCGATCGTTTAATCGCCTTGATCGATCGGCATTCGAGAGGCAGACTTCAGCTGCCGCTGAGTTTTTATTGCATTTTTTTTTTTTTTTATCTCCTTGCTCTCCGCGGCCCGCCGTTCGTCTCGAGTGGACTCGATTCTAATTCCCACAAGCGATTGGCTCAATTTAACTTTTATTAATATCGACATTCTTCCCCAATCCTTTTTACCCCGGGCACTTGTTCCTTGTGCTCTCTCGTTCTTTACTTCTATCCCTCTCGCTCTCTTTTTCCCTCCCGCCCGCCCCTACCCCTTGCTCTCAGTCGTTCCGCGAGATTCATCTTTTATTCAGTCGCGTGATTCATCGGAGAATTTCATCGTGTTCGATTTAATAAAAATAACTCGAGCGAGCAAAATTAGATTCTGCAATCTTTTATCGCGCGCTGGCATTTCGAAACTTCCGCGCGTGAAAACGAAACGCGCTACATCTTCGCTACGTGCGTTCCTTTTTCGTCTCTCTCTCTCTCTCTCTCTCTCTCTCTCTCTCTCTCTCTCTCTCTCTCTCTCTCTCTTTCTCGCCACGAAAGATAATAAGAAGCCTCCTCCTCGTGCGCGATACGCGATAAAAGTGGTTGGATTTTAGAACGACGGCGTGGTCTGTTATTAAAGGTGGCGATTTCCTGGAGGAAACGAGCGAGCTCTGATCGCCTCCTATTTATTTCCTGAAACAAGGCGCGGTGGGAGACGAACACTTTTGTTTAAGTGTTTCACACGCGTTACCGCATATCTGTGTTAACTTATTTACGACGGCGTTTGGCTTCCGTGTGCGTTACTTATGCAGGTGTAACGCCACGCGTATCTAGAGTCCGCGACGCGAATCAAATTGACGAGCCCTCGTCATCTCCAAATAATCAATTAACCAATTAGACGACTTTCCGCGAAACGCTTACGCGTAACGAACCGCCTGACTTCCCTTTCGAGGCTGCCGATGTCGGCCAGGTATTAATGCGTCGTCAATTACAACAGGAAACATACGGTCCCGGCTTATTCACGAACAACCGAAGCCTGTTCCCTTTTTTTTCTTTTTTTTACTTTAAACAGACATGCCAAAACAAAGTGTTCTTTTATGCGAAGAAAGTATTTAATTACGTTATAAGGGCGGCTTTATTCAAGAAAAAAGAAAAAAGAAGAAAACGTTAGAAAGAGGAGTGCTACTGGAATTTTTATGAAGGGACACTTGGCTTTTTTCCTCTTCCACTCGAGACCGTATGTTTTCTGTCGCGTTACAATTAAAAACGTATTAATACACTGGCTATAACAGCGGCGGCGTCGGGGGAGGGGGAGGAGAAGCCTAGTGCTTTCTTATTGTCGGCGCTTAATTGCCGGTTGAAACATTTATTTGTAGAATGATGAGCTCGCCCACGTGTACGCTCGCACATACGTAATATTCGCCTTTTTTGTGCGCCTGAGCGCTACCGGAAGCAAGCGATGGTAGGAACAAACGCGACGAGAAGGGTTACAAAGTGAGCACACCTCTCTCTTTCTCCCGTTCATGAAAGGGAAATAATGACATAGAGCGTACGACTCCGGTCATTCGTTTCCACGAAAACAGTCAGTTTTCCCGCGCTATTATGCGATAAACGCCGTGCTGACACGATGCCGGGCGCGGTAAAAAAAAAAAAAAAAAGGAAAAGAAAAAAAGTAATAATTATAATAAAATGAAATAAAAAAGGTGAAAAAAAGGAGGAAGGTAAAAATAAAAGGATACCGCGCGGTAACGCGTACATAGCATTGGTATTTCAAGCGTGCAATTGGCATTCATTTTTTTCTACCTCGTTTATCGTTTAATCGACCGTGTCATTCGCTAAGGTGTTAACCCGTAAATGCGCAATACGATAAAACGCGATTTGTACAATGATCTCTCGTTAATCAGTTTTTGATGATTACTGGCGAATGCGTCAAGCAAAAGCGACAGCACGACTGACAATTGATGTCATATTCCGAAAGACGGGTGGGATCTCTCCCTTTTTTTATTTTTTTATTTTTTTTTGATAATTTTCTCTAATCGAAATCTACGAGTTTTTTTTAATATTTAAATAATTCCTCATTTTAATAATAATTCGCCGGCTTGTAATAAATTTGCGCGATCCCGCACGAAGCTACAAAGAGTTATGATTAAATTTAAAATCTCGCGTGCGAAACGAAAGGACAAGAGATGGAGCAACGCGAGGGAGGGAGGAAGGGAACGTTCGAGGCTGCCTTGTCGAACGGTCGAGCGCCCCCAACTCTTTGAAATCCCCTTTTGTCGACTACGGGAATGACGAATTATAAAGGGAACTTTTGATAAATGTCGGTGCACTTTGGGAAAAATTTACATTCCGACGTTCGATCGAACTCCTTTCAAATTTCGCGTGTCTCTGAGTATTCCTGTGTGTAACGTAGCAAAAGCATTACAATAGCGCTACGTAATAATTATCAATTACGAAAAATTGTGGTTTTGAATTAATTAAATAAGTACAGTCTGAAAAACGATTAATCGCGTATTTTTTCCTCGGATATCTTGCGCTTTAACATTTCGAAATATCGTCTGGCTTGGACATATAAAACTATAGGTAAAATATAATATTTTGCTGCCGCGTTGCATTTTCGTGCGAGCCATAAATTCTATCCGTCATTTCGGGGCCCGGACAATTTCAATTTTATTCCATTAAAAATCGTGATCATTGTTGCACGAACGAATTTATCGCGCCAGACATTCTATACGAATTTCAACATTTAATTTTGACGTACGGTTACTACCCTCGAGCTCTCTCTTTCTCTTCCACCCTTTGTCTCTCTCTCTCTCTCTCTCTCTCTCTTTCTCTTTCTGCTCGCTCGGTTTGCCCGTTTCTCTCTTTTTCCGTCTCCGTCAGCACCCCCATCGCTCTCTCTCTCTCTCTCTCTTCTGCGCGTTCTCTCTCGCTCTTTTCTCTCGCACCGCGGTTCTACACCTAGCGTTGGCGCAAATCATTTTCGCGATATCAAACACCTCTGACAGAACGTCCAATGATTTTCCACCCCCGTTCGCCCTTTCGCCACACGGTAGCCCTTTGACGCCGGCTGCGCCTGCGACTCTTCGCGAGATCCCGTGCTCGCCGATCGTTCGCGGCTTCTCTAGCGCATATATGTATATAATTTTTTTTGCCCCTTTTTTTTCGCGGCGCCGATACATCTCGCCGTACCACTCGTCAAAATCACCGAGCACGCGAAAGTAGATAGAAAGTCCGGCAAAAGCTCGCACGTGGTTGGACGTGTAAGCGCGAAACAGCTCGTGGAATCGCCAACCTCCCTCCTTTCCACCTTTCCACCACCTCGGTCTGACCGCTGGTGTATGCTGATCGTCCCCGCATCCCCGTGCGTCCCGGGTCTCGCACCCGGGTGAATGTTATATGCCGGGTGGATGACCAACCACCCCCTCGCGCTCGGCCACCCTCTTCGCAGTCCGCGGCGGTCCGGCCCGGCCCGGCACGGCTCTGCCGCTCTGCCGCGCGCGCGGACCACTACACGTCCACGGCAGAAAATTAATGTCCCCTGCAATCCATGTATAATGCATTCGCATTTCGTTCAACGAACAAATGAACGCACCGCTAGAAAATTTACGTGCCATCTCGCTCACGAGACCGAGCGTCTTTTCTCTTGTTTCGAGCCGTCGTTCTCGTTCCCTTTCTCTCTTCCGCTGCTCGTTCCCTCATTCTAACCCTCTTTCCACCCCTCTCTCTCTCTCTCTCTCTCTCTCTCTCTCTCTCTTTGTCTCTCTTTGCTTCTATCTATCCCTCGCACAGGAATTCGCGAACGGAAATGCGCCGGCTCTGACCAACTCGCGGCCGCGTTCGCTCGTTCTCTCTTCCTGCCGCGCGTTTCGATCTCCCGCGTTCCCCTCGTCGTCGCCGCCTTCCCTCTTTCTCTCCCGCCGCCTCGGTCCCCTCACCCCGTGCTCCCGGCGTCATCGAAATTCCGGCTGGAAATCATTAAATTGCACGCACTCACACGCACGTGCGTCGTTCGCACTGATGGCCGCTCTCCTGGCGAGCCCCCTTCGCCCCGACCCACCCGCTCTTTCGCTCTTGCGACCTTCTATGACACTCGTCGAACTATCCACACGAGTGATACCTCGAATTTCGGCGTGTACCCGGGTAAAGGGGCGCCGAATTTACCGAATACGCACTGTTTCCCGTGAAAAATTGACGATGACAAGCGAATGACGGTGGCGCGCGAAAGGCAGAGAACGAATTTACGCAAATTATTGAAAGCGATGCAGTATTTTGCACCCACTTCCCCTCTTTCCTCCATCAAAAACGACCCGTTCGGCTGTATCGAATGGGTGTGCAAAATCGTTAAAACGGAAAAGACAAAGTTACGGAATAGAAACTTTGCAAATATTAAATCGTAAATATTAAAATGGAAAAAAAAAGAAGAAAAATTGCAGATATCGAAACTCGAAGAGATAGCGTGCAGATTTCGAGGCCGTATTAAGCTCGAACTGTGCGCCTAGTTACAACATTGTTATCAGGAATCGTGAATGAACCTATTTCACTTATCAGTGAGTTTCAGCCGATTTTCATTTGATCAGCGTATCTTTTGAAGTAGCATACTTTGCGTTAAGATAGAGTCACGACGTTCGAACGACATTCTAGCGATATTAAAACTTTCTATCAGCCGAGCAACACTTTTCCATACACCTAATACGCGTATAATAAAATAAGATGTATAAGTACGCCTCGATGATAGATAATGCGGATAGGCCAGAGGCTCGCTTTACTCTCGCGGCTAAATCCAAATAACGATTACGATTAACGACGATTCCAAAAGTCATATTAGATAGGACAAGCGTAAGAGCGGCGCTTAAACGTTGAACAATAGCGTCAGGCGATTACGTGACGAGTGCGGTTTGAACTTTGTACTTTACGTCTTTAGGGCGACGTTTGGTCGCGATAAACGCCGAGACCCGCGCGCGTTCAGGTGTGAGTGGCCCGTTAAAAAATTCAAGTTTCTCATGCACGGCACGGATTGCATTAACCTTGGTTCGACGGGAAAGTATTTTCGGAAAAGGCGGTCTGTAGCTCGCCTTGGCTCGTTGCTAATTAAAGTGCGCTTATCCGCGTTGCTCCCGCTAAAGCGAGAGTCGAAAAGCGATTAAACTTCAAATTTAGCCTAAAAGTACGACGGTAATGTGACAGCCTCTATTAATTTTCTTACATGCCCGGGAATCGTCGATGCTTTTCTACATTGGCCGCGGAAGCGATCGCGACGATATAAAAAGATTTCCTTCGCCGCGACAAAGACGACGGTGGCACGAGATGCCACGGGGATCTCGAGATGCTTATCGCGCATTTATTAAATTAGCAGGCCGCCGAATCTCGCGCGCTGGTAAACGTCATTCGTGCGACGTTTTCGCGGCAACAAAAATAGAGAATTAATTATTTAGACGAGTTATGAGCGCGCCGCGTTTATTGGTCTACATTAATTACGGTTTCGCTAGCCCGGCTAGTGCGCGAGCCGAACAATTGAGTCGTTGTGTTTTGATAATTATTCCCGTGACAGTCATTAATAATCAGGCGTGCTATATAGCTGTATAATTAACTGCTATACCGGAACCGCCTTCTGCTCCCCCGCGAGAGCCCCTTCGACATCTCTGTACGAATTCTTTCGTTTCCGTAATACCCTGGCGAGATGCGTTCTGCTTATTATATGAAAGTTCGACGATGCGCGTGTTAAAACCAGAAAAAGTCTCAATCTTGGAAGAGAAAAAGAGAATAGTCAGAGCTTATCGTCATTATTAAAAATTTGTCGAATGAGAGCTACATATGTTTCAAAAAATTATAAAAAAATTTATATAAAATAATAAAATATATAAATATATAAAAAATAATATCGTAATATAAAAAAATTCGCGTAATTAGCGAGAGAGAAAGAGAAACAAAGAAAGCGGAAACTCCCTATCAGTTATATTCCAAAAACAAGTTGCCACCTTCAAAGAGGTGTTAAAATGTGGTAAGCGGTTAAATGACCATTTCCAGCCCTTTGATGTTAATTCGTTCACGAAAACTGTCACCGAGAGGTGTGTCCGTTTCGCGGGAAACTCGCGCGCGGGGCGGTCAGTATCGGACAGATGAAATTACTTTCCGCGAGAATCATTATCGGGCGCTGCCATCAGATTTATCGAAAGAAGAGCGCGCGGTAGCATTATCGTGGACGCGCCTGAAAATTTATAGGGTCCGGAATTACCATGAAACCGGCGTTAGTGCCACGTTCGGCATAGCATATATTGCGCTAAGCGAACACGTTACCGGGCACATAGAATTCGAATGAGAGCGAGAGAGTGCCGGTGAGAGGACGGGACCGGGACCGGGAGGGGCAGGGGGAGAGAATGCATCCCTTTCCTGGACAATGCAGCCGAGCGTTTCACGCATGCATGGAAATCATTAAAATAAAATGGCCGATAACAAATGACTGTTGCAAAGAGGGGAGCCCTCCCGGTTCGCAGCCATCTTGGTTCACGTGACCGTCATCCGGGCAACCACGAGCACGCCACGCCCCTTTAATGATTTCTACCCCCTGGCGAATGTGCCGTACGTACGTGCGAAATTTCTCTCGCGTATGTGTATGTGTTTGTTCAGAAATACGTTTGTGTGCGAGTGTATCCCCTGCATACGCGGGGTACAGTCATCATCAGTAGTCTAGGCGAAATCACCCCAGTACAGTCTCTTTCAGAGTCGGCGTCAGCGATTGTTCTCGAAAGCGCGTTTCGAAGTCATGCGTCCAGAATTTTATGCCGTTTGTCGGAGAAAATGACGGTCACTCGTGTAGCATGATGGATAATGCACTTAAGAAGCGTACGATGATTCAATAAAACTTGTTTCTAGCTAATTTAATCGGTCGTCGGGTACTAACAACGTCGCGAATCTGGTAGGAATCATGCGAGCGTTATCATTAAGTAAAGAGAAGCAGGCATCGTGACCACCGGTACGATTACGTTTTCGGTTTAGACTTCGAAGCGGAACACGTCGTACGACCGATACCGACCTCCTCGGCTTCGCGATCGAGCAAAATGAGCGTGAAGATGATTCTCGCGTGCAGTCTGCGTCCAAAATAAGCGAAAATTCGCGCGGAATTACGCCGGGACTTCAATTCCAATTCAAACGTCGACCGGAGCAACGATACGCTCGGGGATGACGTCGTCGGCGGTGCCGTTGCATTTTGCAAGCGCTCGGCGTCACCGGCGCGCGACGTCGGCGCCCGAAAGTTCAAGGTTCGCGTACACACGACCGACCGAAGTCGAAGTGAATTTTCGAGTCGATAGCGGGCAGGCGGACTTGCAAGCTCGGGGAATCTAGTCTCAGCCCAGCGGCGGATATTCCGTTTGATGATGCGGGTAAGGCACGCGGGCAAGCGTTCGGGAATCGCGGCCGGGTACAGTAAAGGGCGGTAATAGTTGATCAATAATCCCGTAACTTGGTTAGGCGGCGCGTTTATTTTGCCGAATGCGACCTATTCGCTCCGACCGGGACGTCAACCGACGTATTAAGCGTTCGTGAAAGTTTTATGAAGCTAAGATTACCGCCGAGCCTCCACTTTGTCCCACGTGTCGTTATTACACTTCCGCCTTCGTCCCCGCGTTTTTCCTGGGAAACGAGCTCGCTTTCGCGACGCTGTCGAATGCCCGTGATTGGCTATTATTTGATGCGGATGATACATTTTAATCGAAATGACTGTGATTCTCTCTAAGCGAGTTACGTGCCGAAAATAGACTTAGGGTGATACGAGAAATTGCACGTTGCAGTTTGATATTAATCTCTACGTAAAATATAAATGATCAAAAGAACCTATCGCCGTAGCGCTCGGAAACTTTGCAAATTGATACAATCTGACGAATCTAGCCGTCTCGCGATGAGAGGAGGTCGTTATCGTGTGCATTAGAGTTAGCGCGAGCAAGGACGTTCAACGCTTGAAGGTGCGTCGCGATTCTAGCTGCGATGATGCCAACGAACTTCCTGTTGTTGCCGTTTGGCCCGGTCATGTGCGGGTGGAACATTATTCGGGCATATGGTAGCCCCCTTCCCCCGTTCTTTCTTTCGTTCTCTCTCTCCCACGCTCTCGCCCTTCTATCCTCTCGGAGCGGTTCACCTGCCTCGCCCGAAACTCTTTGCCTCTTATTTTTTTTTTATTTCTCCCCCGCCCTCCTCTTTTTTTTTACTTCGACCGATGCCTCCGCTTTTTTTCGGGCCATCCA